>NW_027104429.1:13791-113658 GCF_902728285.1 Clytia hemisphaerica | reverse complement strand
CTCGCGACACAACAGAGTTATCGGTGTATAGGCGATGATACTCAAACTACAACAAGGGAGGACACAAACATCCTCGCAGGTGTTGAACCTATGAGTATCGTCACCACACCACATGCAATGCCTGACATACTCCCCCATACTCTTTTATCAGACCAGGCAAGGGTACATTCATTTGCCAAGTAAATCAGAGCACCAAGTGAGAATAGAACCCTGACCAAGGTTGATAACCACTACACTACTACGTCCAGAAGTGATTAACAATTTAATCACACTCACACTGCTCACATCTCGACGCCTTTTGGACCTACCCCGGTGGGGTGGAGGTCCTATAAATTCACCTCTGTCCGTCCGTCCGTTCGTTACCAGCTTTTCTCGAGATTGAATCATAGGAATCATTTGATTTTTGGTACAAAGGTGCAAAACGGTGGTGGCCAAAATGTGACGGAGCCCGATTTTCGAAAACAAATTTTTTTGGGCAAATTTGGGCCAAAAAACGGGTTTTTTGGACTTTGTGAAAAATTGGATCATTAATTTGTTCTGATTTTTTGCATGAAAGTAGGGTACAATCATAGGTAAAAGATGGCTCAAGCAGATTTTTGCAAAAAAATTTATTTGGCTTTAAAAACGCATGTTTATCTATAAGAATCACTATTAATAAGCATACATCAATGTTCTTGGTCAAATTACTCAATTTCTTTATGAATAGATGTTTTTTTTTGCTCATGAGGGCTTACTTTTGAAGAATATGTGTGTCTAGACATGAAATTTTGGTTGCTTGGCGTGTTTTTATAGAAAGTTAAATAATGTTAATAATTTTACGCTGATAAGAGTTTCAAGAGTAACCTGATAACAGATTGCCTGTTTTCTGGCACAGTACGCTGAGCTTTATCTGCCCACGCTAAAAAAGTGGTTCAAGCCCTGATTTAGACGAACCGTTATATTCCCATGGAAAAGTACCTCAATTTGATGATCTTCTGATGAATGTGTTCTACTAGTTTTTTAGAACCATTTAGGCCGAAAATTCAGGTCCGGCACCACTATAAATTCTAAAATCATGGCAAAAAGCAAGTGTCAAAAGTGGCAAGTTTCCCAGGTCTTGGGCCGCTAAATCAGGGCTTGGACCGCTTACGGAAAAATAATTTTGCCGGCCGGGACCTCCGAAAACAGATCCTTAGAGTAATCAATTTCCTAATGTTGAGTGATTTTTTGGCTCCTAATGTTTTTTTGTGTCCTAGTAGACCGAGAAAAGAGGATAACCTCGAACAAATTAACAAGCTAAAAAAACTTGCTTGGGTATGTTATTTTTCGATTGTTTGTGCGACGGACGCAACTTTTTGTGAGTATTTTATTTCGTGAAACGTTATTTTCCCGATAAGTACTTTAGGCGTAAAAACTTTCGCGAGGTTGAAAAATCGCAAACTTCACAACTTTTACATTTGCGTATTTCTCAGGAAAAAAAAAATATTTATCGCAAACATAAACTTTCGTGAATCGTTGGATAAAAGTTAGCAATTTTGAACGAAGATTAGGTAGAAAGTAACGAATGTTCCCTGAATCCGACAAAAAAATTCTTTAACCTTTAAAATAGAGTAAAAGTTTTATATTTATTACGATTTCGAAGTTTCCAAGATTTTCAATTTTTCTAGGAATTTTTCGCAAATTACCCTGTTAAGAATTTTCACTGTTTCAAAGTTTGTACGCCTAAAGTATTGCTCTAGTGGGGGATTGATAAAAGTGATATTACTTATGCGAATAATCTTTAAGGGTAAAGAAGTTCAAGTAAAAGGGACCGAAGAAAGGTGGTACTACTTAATCGAGCAGATTCAATTTAGATGTTTAGCTCGTCTCCTCAAGAGGATGACCACGCTGGTAAGAGTATATTCGGGCAGAGAAATGACTGGTTAAGGCAATTGTTTGTAAAGTCTAGTTATTTGATTCGATGAGGAAATTAGTCCAGACGTGGATACTTTGCTCTTACCTTTCTATAATCTATTGCATATTCTTGATTTAGAATAAATATTTTGTCTTGGGAAAATAATTGGAAATGGGAACCACTTCAACCGAATGTTTAATGGATTTTTCAATAAAAGATGAAAGAGATATGTCATATTAAAGTATAAATCTCTTAAAGGGACCCCTCGCTTGTTTGTGATCTTTAGGAAATCAAACTATATTGGTCCAAAAACCCCTTACAGCATATTCAAAGAACATAAAACTTACTGCTAGTTCCTGTAGAGATATCGAGAAATTCTTCTGAAAACAGTATGGCGTCTCCGTCTGACTGAAACCAACACAACCGGGGCTCATTGGGAGTTCTGAAGCCGATACCGATTCTCCATAAACCCGCAACTCGACTCCAAGCAAAGGGTTTTTCTTAGGAGAAGAGCGCGGATTCTATACTGTTCAAACCAGAGCTGGCCTCTACACTCTTACTGTAATTTTCCGGTGCATTTTTGTCGACAACTTGGTGCGACAAGAGCGCGAGAAAATTGGAAGGCCTTCAGAAGCCATTTGAAATTTCTGAAAGTTGAGTGAACATCAAAATTTATAATTTGTAATTATGGATTGAAGAAAGAGTTTTGCGTGCTAATAATTTGGGAAGTTGCTTTTCATATGATTATGAAGTGAGTGTCTTGTTATCATTTTTAAGCGAGGGGTCCCTTTAAAGAAGAAGAATATTGTACATTTGTTAGAATATACTATATATCTTAAAATAGCATTCGTTTTCCTTCTGGTCTTGTAGAGAATAGTCGATTGGGACCTGCAAGTAAAAACAGGAAAAGTTGAAAGTAAATATCGCACATAATTAATTTTAGCAAGTAATCAGATTTTGCTTAAAATACACTTTATAGTTTTGACGAAAATTTACAGGAACTGTTACAAGTTATTCTTGGAAGAATCGCAAAAAAGATTTTTCAAACGCTGATAAGTAAAAATAAATCCGATTTACTATAAGTAATACCTGTTGTCTCGTGACGGGTGTATGTAGATATATGAAAATAGGTAGAAAATAGGTAATGAAGTTCGTTATCCATCGTCAAGATTGATCTGCAGAAGTAAAATTAAGATATAAAGTAGATAGCATTGGGTTTTAACCATTTACAAATCACGTTTTGGAAAGTCCCACATAAGCAATAATAGTCATTAGAAATACTCAACTTGCTAGTAGATTAAAGCACTCGAAAACGATATAGCTAAATAATAAAGTTGAATTTCAAACTTTTGTGATTAGTTGATCTCCAGAAGCATTCACCAATCTATGGACGAAAAAAAAAAGAAGTTAAAAAGACATCAAAAGAATCAGTGTCAATCTTTTTTATTTAAAATGAGTTTGAAACCAACACGAGTCATCGTGGCTGACCATGAAAAGATGGGTCAAGCATATTTTTGTAAAAAAAACTATTCAGCTCAAAAAACGCATCTTTATCTATAAGAATCACTATTAATAAGCATACATCAATGTTCTTAGCCAAATTACTAAATTTTTTGATGAAATAGATGTCTTTTTATGCTCATGAAGTCTTGAATATGGAAGAATATTTCAAGAGCATAAAATTTTGGTTTCTAAACGTTTTTTTTATAAGAAACAAACGACTAATTTTAATAAATCGTCACTATTTGTGTTCTGAATGATTGTTTAACGTTCATACTCACGTAGATATCAATTATATATGTGTTAAATGCATAACCAGGTAGGTCCATAAAAGTATCACTTGTTTATGTTGTTTTTCTCTAGAGACTTTTTTCCAGTGTGCGCATTGATTAACGTGTCAAAGTTGCCAAGTGTCGATAACAGATCTTACAATTTTACAATTCATATTATTTGCTATCTGTGATTCGCGGTATGTTAATTAAATGACTTTGGAGGTTTGGTGAAATGGTGGCTGAATGGTATGTCAGATAGTCCCAAGTTAGAGCAGTTGGCGATACACCCCCAATTTGTCATGAAAATTTCTGATCTCCGCCCCATCCTCTTATTTTGCAGTAATGCGCAAATTATTGCCAAAGTAGGATTTCCGAATGGGCCATTCTAGAAAAAAAACATTACCCCCTAATGGACGACATCAATTTTTAAAATAAATTTTGGTACTGAAATTCAGGCAAACTTTAGAGAGAAAGTATCCGAATTACATGAATATTACTTAATTTTGCATTAAAGTATTGGAATTCTATGGTTTTTTTAAGTTATAGTAACGGAATTCCACAGTTTTTAAAGCAATTTGCTACGGAAATTCCATGTCGTTTGTTGGGGGTAACAGATAAAAACTGAAATGGCACAATAAGTCTAAAAAGTTTTTGAATATTTAGGATTTTAGGTACTGTTAAACCCATTTAGCTGAAGTAACCTGCTTTTTTTTAAGATGAATATTCACCAAACTATGAAAGGTTGAGGCTTTTTCTGAAAATATAGGCCCTGGGGACCATGAGCAGACAGCCAAAACTGCTTCCAAACCCAGATTATGCGCAAAGCTTGAAGCCCTCTACAGGAGGTGCTAGAGATTTTTGGAAAAAATTTTTGGAGATTCAATTTGATTTTCTCTGATTCCCTACAAAAAATTCTTGAAATCCACTGTAAATCAGCTTTCTAATGTACTTGAATAAAAATTCTTTACTAGCTTTCAAAATTTGCTCCCCACCAGAGTTCATGATTTTAGGGGTCCATTTTTGCTTAGCCTATCTTTTAAAAGCTGTATATTCAAAACTACTTGAGCTATAAAGGTGACATTTTCAGGGTCTTATTTTCTTGCGTGATAGATCATTTGATCCAAATTTTAGCAAAATCCAAGAGGGTGAGGTATCACATTCTGAAAACTCTTAAGGTTGTTGCGTTGACGGAGGGCAATTACCTATGACTTTTAAAGTAATCTTGCACCAAGTTAGCCCTGTGAGAAGGGGCTGAGTCTTGTACAAAGATCCAATCATTCTGTTTTAGCATTCCATTAATAATACAATAATGACCGGTTATTGAGGGCTGTACTGAGAAATAGTGCCCAAGGTCAAGTAACGACTGAGCTTGCAAGGTTGTTGCGTTGACGGAGGGCAATATTTCTCAGCACAGCCCGAAAAAAACATGTCATTAATGTATTTTGTTAACCGTTTCCTTCAGCTTCGATCGAATTTTAGCGCTTTATCCAGGAAAAATAGCGAAATAAAGCGAAAAAACAAGTGAAAAAAGATCAAAAATTGTTATAATTTCTGACGCCAGAAATAAAAAATGAGAGAAATGATGTCAACGCATGTTATGTCACAATGAACTTTCCTGACGACTGGCAACTCTGGGCAGTGGAGGCCCGTCGTCATGCGAAAAGAACCAATTGCATTGCGCAAAAAGCCGTGTAGCATATGCTTGTAGAAAGTAACCGGTTAACAATGCTTGGAAGTAACTGTTTCTCAAGATGTTTTTTATATCGTTGTGCAGCGTTGTGCATTCACTTTTTAATTTTTCTTGTTCCCCAAAAAAAGGTTTTGTGACACCATGTCAGGTGATGCAAGGTTTTACAGACTGCTGTTCTTTTTGTGAAACAAGCGGCTAGCTTGAATATCAATCTTGTCACCCTTTCCATAAACTCTGTTGTTTTGATGATTTTGAATGGATTCTTTGCACCATATCCTCATTGATGCTCTTTCCAAATATGATGAGCAGTCCAACCATTTTCCGTATAATTATTCTTGATGACAGCCTTGTCATCATTTGAAAACCTTATTTTGACGTTCGTGTGCAAACAAAACAAATTTTGGACTCCAACTTTGTGGCCCACCCTATACATTGGCAGATATACATACCCAAATGATTTTAATTTCCCTGGAGTATTTCAAGAAGACTAGCACTGAATTTTTCTTGCTATGGTAAAAAGCTAGTTTTGAAGAAACCATTTTGAATTTAAAAAGCCAAAAACCTAAAATTTATTTTGCTAAAAGACTTTATTAAAGTCTTCCATCATTAAAGTCTTCCATCTCTGGAAATTTCAGACATGTGAGTTAATCAGTTTAAAAGTTATGAATATGCAACGGCTCGTTTAGGGCTCAAACGGGCACACTTTTCAATCGAATATGATCTAGTACAACAAATGAAAAGGCCAAAAAATGACATTTTTCCAAATTTTTGCCTGTAGTACTAATCAGTACCCCTAGGGGGGCTCGGCCAATTTCGGACTTCTGACCTTAAAAATTGCCCAGAATGCCTCACAATCAGTCACAATAGCTTAATTAAAAAAAAAACCACTACATCTTGAATTTTCTGACTTTGACATTTGACGTCCCTACTCTACTTAGGCAGGAGACCCGTCCTGTATTTTTATAATTCGATGTATACAGGACAGGTATGACCTGTAAGGCAGATTTCTGCCTCAAAAAATTTACAGTGGGAAATTCAAATTTAGTGCTGTCCACGCTTGCTAAAGTAAAAACCAAAATTTCGGAACTTGCGCTTTCTCTAAGAAAGTGTGACTAGTATAAGAATAACAAAATTTGATTGGCTATGTTTTCAACCGTTATTAGGATCTGGGAAATTAAAACTCTCAGCCCATACCATGCTCTATATTTCGCCATCAGTATATAAAATAAGAAATCATAGCATGGATCTCCAGGCTATACCCTACTTGAATTGTTAGGTTTTTGTCTAAGTAATTTTCCTTTTACATGCTTTTCATAAAATCTCTTCAGTTTTGGGGGGCGGGGGTGATTATTTATTTTAGAACAAATCTGGATTTCGTTACTTAACTTTTATAATGCCCTGAATTACCTAAGTATATTGAATTATGGAACATCATCCCTTTGGTGTGTTTTTTTACACTTTTTGAAAAGTGAGTTTTATTAGCTTAAAACCGTTTAGTGATAATCTTCGATCATTCTTTATTTTGATTTTATTTTTTTATAGATTGATTTGATATGAAAAATCATTTGACAGTAACTTTTGGAAACGAACAGCATCCATCTCTTTTTTACTGGTTCGATGCGTTTTCTTTTGATAGTTTGAAAACATGCATAGAGAAACGCTTCAAGCTTCCAAAGGACTCCTTGGAAATTTTCTATCAAAACAATGTTTTAGACGATAAAGGATTTTTAAACCTTTATAAAAAACGACTTCAAAATCATGTTGAATTGAAGGTCAAATGCACTGATGATTTAATTGACCCAAACATGGTCAATGCTCAAAGAAGTTTGGCTTTAAAGGAACCAGGAATACGTAACATATTTGTCACCGATTTATCAGATACTTTTTCAAGGAGTAGCTTTGAGTTCACATTTAATAATGTGAATATTGATACAACAATTTTGGATTTTAAAAAGTGTATTCACATGGAAAAAAGCTGGTTATCTGTGGATAAAATGTTTCTTTTGCATCATAAAGCTGTGCTATTGGATGATGATCAACTGTTTGTTGATCTGTACATGGATGGTTTTCAGGGGTTTAACTTATTTCATTTCGATATCTTGCTGGCAGACATTAGCAATGAAAAATATGATGAAGAATTTAACAGAATGGAAATCACCATACCTGGTTTTGAAGAGGAAACAGATGACTATCCACCTGTCATAGATTCAGATTGGACCCTTAATTATCCTCTACTCATGATTGGCTCATTTGATGTTAAAGATATTAAGTTATGGATTGAAAATCAATTTCAGATTCCTGCACACCAGCAAACGATCCTTTATGAGAATGGATCACCCATATCAAACGATAGCATTCCTTTGTTTTGGATAAACCTCTCCAGTACCTTGACTCCTCAGCAGCTTAAACTCTTTGTTTTTAACACTAATGATGAAGAATTGAATGCTATTTATAAAAGAAATGGTGTCAGGACTATGAGCCCGATGAAAGTTACTAGCTTCGGAAATGAGGAAAAAGTTTGGCTGTATCATTACAATGGTGTAGGAGGTCAAACCATTATTGATTTTTTAAGTCAAACATTGAAAATTCCCTCAAATAAGTTTCGTTTGTTTTTGATTGGTGTATGGGTTCCACGTAACGATCTTTCACCGTTTCGCTTGAATGAGATTCAGTTTGCGGTTCGAGCAGATGACAGCGAAGTTGAACTTTTGAAAATTTTATCAGAACATGGTATCAGTCGCATTAACACCACCATCATTCAACACCCAAGTAAAAATAATACCATTTGCATGTTATCTTTGTTGCTGTGGGGAGCTAATCCAAACAGTCGCAGGGTGTGCCAAATGATTGGTGAAAAGTTTGACCTTGATTATTTCTCTACTAAATACCATTGGTTGCAGCATGGTGGTGAAATATTTTTTAGAGATGTTAGTGTGAGAGGTTTGAAACACACAAGTGGAATAAGTGAGAATCAAGTTTTGAGTTTGTATGTTAAACCAAACACTAACAAAGATATTCAAGAAATTTGCCGTAAACAGGTCAAAATCAATTTCTTAACAGGACAATTTTCAATTGATTTACAAGGAGTGCCCGGCTTTAAGGTTGAAGATCTAAAAAACGCAATTTATAAAGTGAAAGGTATTGCACCCCATTTGCAGTCTCTCTTCGACCTCAAACCTGGAGAATGTGAGCTTTCTGACTCAATGGATTTGTTTCTTCTCAACACTTGGATGCTTCTCGAATCGATCACACTAAACTTGATCATCAAACCTCCAAAAGAGGTGAGCGTCACTCTTGAATGTGTGTTTCATGAAGGAAAAATGGAATTTAACATGAAGGAATCCGATACCATAGCTGACATTAAGCAAAATATCGAGACTATCACAAACGTGCCAAAGTCATTCGTCCTTATTGGAAGATCTCAAAACCATTACCATACACCTACCATCTTTTATGGTAATGATGATCCTATTTGGTCACTGATGACAAAAAACAATTCTGTTAGTTTTCATGTTACTAAAAAGGTATTGATATCAATCAATGGTGATCCCAGCACTGTTGACAATGCTGAAATTAGCTCACATCCGATCATAAATTACCAAGAAGACACAGTCCAGACTATCTATGGTGCTCTACAAACTGAATACAAAGGATATGGTTTGACATTGCGTTTTGCAAAATTGCCAGACATCTCTCTGAAAACTAAACTTAAAGATATTGGTGAAAGAAGAATAATTTTCATTACTAAGCCGCCAAGAAATTGTATCATAACATAGATTTTATATAAAAAATCAAATTTTACAGGTACCAATATTTTTGCCAACATCTCTTGGACAATGTTTTACAATATCGTTAAAGTTCAATCAAAATTTGCCAATAGCCATTTTTGGAGAATGTTTTAAAGCCACGATACATTAATTTCATTGGTTATCCTTCATCTTCTGATGTTTTTATGAAACTCCCTTGTATATCTTAAATAATTGTAGTCATTGTGTATAGTTTAGCTGTGTTTCTACATTTACTCCCATGAGGCCCCCCCAGCGGACCCAAATTTCACGCATTCACGCAAAATTTTTTCGCAATTCACGCATTCACGCAAGTTTTTCTCGAAATTCACGCAAACCCAATTTTTTGGGAAATCGGGGAAATTTTCGGAAAAAATCGGGCAAAATGTCAAAAATAGAGGTCTTGCACATTTCGCTAAGTTACGTAATTTACGTAATTTCCACCATTATGGAGTAAAACGTTCGATTTGCATAAAAAAGTATAACAAGGCTGTACTCCAGATATTATTCGACCGGATCTGGTCATGCACCACTTGAGAAAAACTTAACTCAGTAGTGATTTTTTCCTGTAGACCTGACCATAAAACACCGTGTTTGGTAGCGTCATAAAGAAGCCCCCAAATAGAAAGCGTAATTTTTCAACTTTAATCACAGCCGTCACGCAAGATATTTGATTCTTCTAACTCGTCACGATCGATTGGAAAAGGTGAAGCTTCTGCAGTTAACGTATCGCGATAGTAAGTGAAAAGATATGCGCCGCAGGCGAATTTTTGTACAAAAAATAGCTTTTATTATCAAAAATAGGTCAAACAAACTCGAGTATGACACCATGATGCTTAGCTCAGGGGTAAGGAGGCGCAACCATGGTTTACGCAGAGAGGAAATTTTTGCATTTCTGTCACTCGCGTTTGGCTAAAAAATGTTCTCTTTAACACCATTGAAAAAGAATGTAGTCTAAATTCGTTAGAGGCAAGGTACGATCGCTTGATAGCGTGTAAAATGAGGCAAAAGAATGAACATTTGTTGCGAGCGAAGCGATCAAAAAAAATTAAAAAGAAAGGTTTTCATCAGGGCTCGCGAATTAATTTCCTAACGTGGAGGGGCCGAAAACATAGTGACTAAGGAGGCGCAACCATGTTTTGCGCCGACAGGAGAAAATTTCTATTTTAACCCTCTGATGTGCTTAAATACGACTCCATTTCAGACTAATTTTGCCAAGAAATCAGGTTATCGAAAGTCTACATCATGGGTAAAAATTTCTTTGAAATAAGTTTCTTTTTATTTGCAAAAACGTGGTGAAGTCATGGCCGCCTCCTGCGCCCTGGCTGGCCCTGGCTGGCCCTGGCCCTGGATCACTCATCATGCATAACCATGGTTTTATCTTAAACAAACACTTTCAAGGGGACAAATTAGAGTTATTTAAGATTCGAGGGCCAATACATGTTTGGCCCGAGCGAAAAAATCTGGAAATTTAAGGTGTCTAGATTGCTAGAAAGCGCATCTAAATCATGAATCGTTTTATAAAATAGAGAATTTGAAAGTTGCTGATTTTTTTGTGCACCTTCACCTGGCATCCCTTGAATTTGGGATAGGTGTGCACCTTGGGGTTTTCTACAAACTGTGAAAAGGAAAAATTCACGCGTTCACGCAAAAAACAGGGCAGATTCACGCATTCACGCAATAGAAATATGGATTTTCACGTTCACGCAAGTTTTTTCAATTCACGCATTCGCGCAATTTTTTTTCGATTTTCACGCATTCACGCAACCAAAAAAGCCCATTCACGCATTCACGCAAACCGCTGGGGGGGGCCCTCCCATTGTCTTCATTTCTTTTATAATTTATTTTCACATTTTACAATATTTTAATATATATTTTCTTTCCTTTTATTCCCAAAAATATATTATCATACGTTTGTAATTCTTTGTAATTATTTTGTATTCCCTAGATAAATCTTTTTTCAGCCAGATTATTGTATATTAGAACATCATTTTTCTATACTTCCATTCAACTTGATAAAAGAGAAACCGTTGAAACGTCGAATACATAACTATGTTTACCTTAAAAATAATTGTAGTTAATGCAAACATTTTTTGATAGTATGATTGAAAAATTGAAAAAAGTCTACGTGAGAGATTCTGATAGCACGAAAGTTAAAAACGAATTATGAATGTATGTATCCATGTTAAATTAGATTCTAATTGATTTTCGGTATTTTTGATACAGCTGTAAATATTTCCTACATGATTTATGACAAATTTTATAATATAAATAAATACTATTATTTGATAACTATTATACTATTCCGCATTTCATGATTAAATACGACACTCTATTGATTACTCGTCCTATCATTCGAAATGACTTTGTCAAAATAAAATGAAAGGAATCAAATCTTAATGAATGTAAATGTTAATCCTATTCGTACTAGGGGGGGGGGGCTGTTTCAAATAATAGAGCTTTTGGTATGAAATTTTTATTTAGCTTCAAAATATAAAAAAAGATTTGACACCTAAACATTTTCACACCTTGAGCATGATGACATTTCTGACAGTAAAGTGTCACAAAAACTAACACATTTCCAATACAAATTTATTTTTCATGTCAAATATATCGTTTAAATCAAAATTTATTGAATATTTAGGATAATATAAGCATTTTAGACTCAGGGGACAGGAATAGTCCCCCCTAGTTTTGAACCACCCCTGAAAGCCTTCTATAGTTTGAAGATGGTTAATTATCATTCATTTTTTTTTGCTTAGAAAGAAATATTTTAACAAAAATTGTCATCATGGTACTATTGATATTTCTGGCCCTTCTGTTATTGATGAGAGCTTTATATCTGGTGTTTGGAAAGAAGTCTTCGAAAAACAAGGATTTTGTGAAATGCAAGACTATGGCCATTTTCGGTTCAGGTAAAGAATCATTAGTTATTAAATAGAAAGGTTGTTGGCTCGCTGAACGACTAATTCAGACATATGGAAATAAGCAAAAATTCATGGAAGGAATAAATAGTTTCTACAAACTGATATTACCCTGTTACAATTTTTGTATTATAATTTAACACTAAAATGAGTGATGCTGTACCTATTACCTCGATTATAAAGACCTGCTTCGTCCCTTCACAGGTGGACATACGTCAGAGATGATGACATTGCTGCAAAGTCTGAATGACACATACTCTCCGCGTGTTTACGTTTATGCCCATACTGACCATGGAAGTCTGAAGAAAATCAAAACCATGGAACTTAACAGAACTACCAATTATGAGGTAATGGTTTAAAATATAAAGCATTTTTTGAAGACCTAAGTATCATGGTTATTGCGAGCTCGTAGTATAAGCGAATCGTATTAACTACAGGTATGTATGATATTACGATAGTGGGGTGGGTTGAGAATTTTACTAAATTCAAAAGAACTGGACTTGTAAAAATTTCAAATAAAAGAGGGGGGCTTGGGCAAAAAGAGGGAGTTAAGAAGGGGGTTAAGAGGGGGTTAAAACTCACAAAGGTAGATAACTCACGAATTATGGATTCCTAAGGATATTTGTTTTGGTATTTTTATTTTAAGCAGTCATTTTACAGGGCAGCGAATCAATAACTCTAACTAGATAAGAAGCTATGATAAACTTACATAATGACTAACTGCTAACGGCTGCTAAACGCATGTCTCACATCGTTGTATTGACTTTAGCAGTTTTAATGTTGCCCAATATCTCGCTAATACACCTTTCTCGTAATTCACAAAACAGTTGCGCGCGCATATCGTTAGCCAGTACCTTCCCACAAACCAAACTATTTCTTTGTTTTATTTTATTGTTAAATCGCGATAAAAAAGCGGTTTTCGTCTAACAGGCTAGCATATCGTTTGCTCTCCATCGTTTGGTCTCTGAGAGGTAAATAAACCCGTTTTTACCCGAGTTTCCATAGGGAAAGTTGTTTTTTGAGCTTTTCTAAAGTTTGTCTTCTCTAATTTTGATATTTTCTTTCAATTTATGATATTGTACCTACCACCTTGAATTTTTTTCCAAAAAGATATCGAGAGTTAGAAGCTAAAAACCGACTTTCCCTAACCCCTTGTTTACCTCCCTAAAAAATTATACACAACAGTGGAGCGCGCATTTTTCCGGGCCAAGTTGGAATTACATAACGTCTTCAAAGATCAGTCATAATTACTCCATCCAAAACAAATTTCAAATTCGTCTAAACTTATTTCGTATCAACATTTCAGCTGGCATTTCAGTAGACTCGAGTCGTTTATAATGCTTGTAATACAGTAGGCGTTATGTAATACGATTATTGTTACGGGATTTAGTTTGTATACTTTAAGGGTAGAAACTTTCGCGGGCAGAAAGTTTCGCGAGACCGAAAAGTCGCGAAATTTCGCGGATTTAAGTTTCGCGATTTTTACTTTTTTAAAGAAAATTTACGGAAGAAACTTTCGCGGTTTTTTATGAATGTTCAATTTTAGTAGCAATAACTTTCGCGAGTGGCTAGGGAAAGTGAATAAAAAATTATTTCAAGTGCCATTTTTTTCTTCAATCGAAAGAGTGATATGCTAATAAGTGAAAAATAAACTATTTGCACTTCTTCCTCCCATTCCGAATCCTAGTCACTGCGATAATATCGATAGTATCGACTCTCTTCGACTTTTAAAACTTGGAAAAAACTTTCGCGATTTTTAAAAAAATTTGATTTTTCGCGAAATTAACTTTCGCGAATTTCTTGTTTAATTTCTTACCTGGCAGAAACTTTCGCGAAAAAATGTCAAAAACGCGAAAAACGCGAAAGTTTCTGCCCGCGAAAGTTTCTGCCCGCGAAAGTTTCTGCCCTTAAAGTAACCTAAAATTGTTCCCTCAATTGCTTTATTTCTACTATGTCTGAATTAATAGCATTTAAGCATTCTTTTTTTAGTTGACAATCAAACCCAAAAGTCGAATATCTCTTCTTTGGGGAAAACAAAAGGGAAAAAGGAATTTAAAGTATTGCTCATAACCATACAATGACACAAAATCTCAATCAATAATTAACACTTTAACTTTATATTTACGTCTGTAGGTCGAATTGGAATCCATTCCAAGAAGTCGTGAAGTGAAGCAATCCTGGCTAACCACTGTCTTCACCACACTGAATGCTTCTTTTCATGCATTTTATATCGTGTGGAAACATAAACCTGATCTGGTAAATCTAACATATCGATTCCTTTTTTACTCTATGCAGCTAGAAAAAAGAAAGAGCCCCTTTTGTATCCATCTTATACCGAGTTTATGTATGTGTGTTTTTCTGCGACGGAGACGGTCAGGTTCTAATTTTTCTACATCATGACTGACTGAGGACAACGGTAAGTCAGCACTTTTACCGTCCTCGATTTTGCGGGTCAAAACTGCGGGATAAAACTGCGGGTTATTCCAAATCACTTCAGTCACTTTACCGTCCTCAAAAGTGCAAATACATAAACTCGCTAATGTAAGAAAAAATGCAGCAAAAATTTTGATAAATGCAACTTGAAATCGTAAAGGTCCTTCGCATTGTTAGTTAGGTATTCGCCAATGTTTTAGAATAATAACCAAATCCAGTCGAATCTATAATTTAATTTAAGTTAATTTTTCAATTGTCCTTTTAGTTATTATGTAATGGTCCTGGTACATGTATCCCGCTTTGTGGCGCTGTTTTTGTGTTCAAGGTGACTCTTAATATAATCCAAGAGAATAGATTTATAGCAGGGAAAGACCAAAATTGACCAATCTACAAATTTTGGTGTAATTGTGTATTTTTTTCTCGGTGATTCCAGAATATTTTTTCTAAAGTTGACGAGAATAAAGTTCGACGGATGACTTTTTAATTAATGTTTAAGGGCTCTGACCATAGTGAATTTTTCATAATTGCCGTGTTTAAAATGTGTTTTCTGACTGATGTAACCAACAAAACTATAGCATGTTATACATTTTCTGTTAGACAAACTATTCCTGAATCTGAAAATTCAAAAATTGCATTGAAAAAACTTGATGAAGAAGAAAATGAAGACTTTTGCGAGGAAGAGTATTTCAACTTTGAAGAGCTTAGTTTCGGCGAAAAAAAAACATTTTGAAAATTTTTTTGCAGTAGATGGTGTATCTTTTACCGAACAATAAAAATTTTTGCATAAAAATTTTTGTAAATGCATCTTTGTCTCGAAATCTTCAAAATAGTGGTTTTTCATCAATTTTTCATCTGGATTTTGCTTAAAAAAACAGTCATAACTTTTGACACATCTTTTTAGAAAAATTTTCCGCAAAATCTAAAATAGTTCAATTCTTTGCGGACAGTGTAAAGAAATTTTGAAACAAAAAAGTTAATTACCCATTAAAACTAAGCACTTTTTGTAAAAGAGGGTGATGCAACATATTATTAACATCTTTTTAAAGTTCATAACGTCATTTTTGCAATTAAATTCTTAATTACTCTTAAGGGATTCGATTAAAAAGCAATTTATAAAGGCAATTCTTTGTTAAAAGTGTTAAGGAACCTGAAATATAACTTTTATGTTCAAATACCAACATCAATTTTTGGACTATGGTCAGAGCCCTTAAAAGGGCTAAAAAGGGGTACGGGAGATTTTTGAGAGCAAGAGAGATGTTTCCAAAAAAGAAGTTTAAGTTTGTTTTTTTTGTTTTAGTTTTCTATGACATTCGCCAAAATTTTTCTTCCTGCCAAAATTTCTTTCCTTAAATCAGTCTACAAAAGTAACATTTCGTTATATCATGTATAGACTTTCTGCAATATTGTTACGTTGCTTGAATTGCGAAATTCTACTGATGCTAAGTCTTTCTTTTTCTTAGGTAATCTTCTTCATGAACACAAAGATGCTGTTTGTGGAGAGCATCTGTCGAGTCAAAAGTTTATCATTAACTGGTCAAATCCTGTACTTCATGGCAGACACAATGCTGGTGCAATGGAAAGAGTTGCAAGAACGATATCCAAGAACTCAATATATTGGAACGCTTATGTGATAGAAATATTTTGAGACTTGATGGTGATGATGGATGGCTTCTCCTTACAGAGGTTCCTGATTCTGTATTAAACGGTCTAGGAGTCGTCTCGTTAGAACCGTTTTACACTGTAGTTTATACTTGCTACCAGCCTGCGAGACACTGACATGCAGCTTTTCGGATTCAATGCATTTATCCGGGATGAGCCACTAGGAAACAAGGCCAGCGCACTCTCACCTCATCCACGATGTATGGAATCGATACATAGCACAATCACCGACAGACTTCTTGAGTTTCTGTCTTCCAATTCCCCTCACATGGGTTGGCTCGGGCGAAGGTACATTCAATTGAATCACTGCACCGAGTGTGAATCGAACCCTGACCTCCAGAACGGTAGTCAAGATCGATAAGCACTACACTACTGCGCCTTGATGGCACTTGTATTGATATGATCAACTTTATCTTTTGTTGGAGCAATAAATCGAGATAATGTTTACTGGGGGTAAGGGTTCCCAGCTAGGCTGGGAAAATGTCGGGTATGTGCGGACCGTCCGGTCCTTTGAAAACCAACCAAGAGGGAGACTAAATTTCTCCAAAAAAGTTACTCATAGATAGACAATATCGGCGGAAAGTGACCCTTAAAAAGTAATTTTTGTCCAAAAAATTTCCAAACCATTTAAATAGCTTTTGTACGGAAAATCCTGTCACTTCGAGAGGTTTTTTTGACTTTTTGTTTCAACCTTTAAGAGGTATGCGAAGGTAAAAAACGACTCTAACCGTCCACACATACCCAGTACATTCTTCTACCTTTTTACGCCCGGTTGTTTAGAATATGTTTTGAATATTTTTTCAGTCAGCTGACAGAAGTTTTCTAAGGTAATAATTTTTCTATTTATTTAGCTTTTATTTAAATAAGTAAGGTTTTGGTGATAAACAATTTTTCTGAATGTTAAGTACTTCAGTAAATAGGAATCTTTAGCATAAGGACGGCTACTTAAATGAGGACGTGAAGTATGAAATGAAAATGGAAATGGAAATGGAAAATTTTATCCGATTTTATCTAGTTTTAATATCACATGGACAAATTTGAAATGCAGTAAAGTTTTTGTAAAAAATGTTATAGTTATAGTTCTCGAGGGATTAATACCATTTAAAACTATTGTACTCTTCCTTTACCGTCTTTGTTCTAAAAACGTCTTGAGATTTGAAATCGTCTATTAATTACCATACTGCGATCCTTATATCAATCCCTAAAGGCTTTCTTTTTTGTTCAATGTTGCGGTACTTTTTCAAATCTGCCGTCCTAGATGCTAAAGGTCCCTAATATAAAAAGCCGAAGGCAGCGAGGGAGTATTTATCCAAAATCACCCGAAAAAATCATTTTATCCCTCGTTACTTATTTTGGTCTAAAGAAAATCTCGAAGTTTTCTCTCTCCTCGAAGAGTGTTTTGCTTTATTTTTTATGCTTATTTTTCTTGTGAAAATTCAACATTCGAATACAATATTTTTCTTAGCCAATCAAAACGTTCAAATACTATTAAAATGAAATCGATTTGTCAAGTTGAACTACATGATGTGTTTTTCGTCAAATAAAAATTATTGCCATATCCATTGAAAAAAAAACAGGGCTATTGCGGATTAATCGCCCCGCTCACCCCATACATCTCTAACGGTCTTACATTTCCGGACAGAGAAGTAAAGCTAAAAACTTTATCAGTTAATAATCTGTTTCCAAAATTAGCTGGATGAAAAAATTTCTGAATGTTGTTCAATGTGTAAAAAAGGAAATCATTTTTTTTTCACCCTTGTTCTTTAATGTTGTCGGTTGTAACCATTCACACAAGACAAAAAGATTTACACAAAATCCTAAAATAAATTACTCAAGGATCCGAGGGAGATCGAGGAGGATCCTGTAATGTATTTTGATCAAATGTTTAATGCGTGTGTTTCTTTAATAGCCCTTACTACGGGAATTAAAGCAATGCTAATTCCCTTGGGGGTATTATATTATTATATTCGAGGCAATAAAATTTCTCTCGAATCGCTTTTCAAAATCATTATATTTTCATTCAATCGAAATCATTTGATTGGTTCTTTATTTAATGACCATTGTATTTCGACCAATCAAATGAAGTCAATCTTTTGTGAAGCTTTTGGAATTTTTTGATAAATTCATGTGTTGATATCGCTCCTGTTGCTTTTTCTCAACATCAGTTCAGAAGAGGCAACGTACTGCATATTTTGTTAGTAAATTTTTTCAACGTGTTTCTCATGGCAAGAGCAATCCCACAAGAACCATTGGCCTTTTTCTGGAGAGACGTAAGTTTTATTCCATTTCATTAAATGAGTGTTCGATCATTTTCTGTTTCCTTGTCGAGTCTTTTTCATTTTGATCTGAACTATTTTTGACTATTTGTAATTTTTAAGGTTCCCTTTACTTTTTTATTTAATTAGCTACGCATATTTGGAATTTTTAGGACATTTTAGCTGCTTTTGAATCTATCTCTGTATTCCAAATTTATGAATTTCTTTAAAAAAAAAATTTCTTAAAACTTTTGGAATTCCAGAATTTGCTAGAAATATTTGGGTTTTTTTCATGCTAAGAATGGTCTAGAAATTTGGAACTAATTATTTTTGGAATTTATTTTGGATGTAAAAATTTGGTTTTGATTTATTTATTTATTCAAGGTCGATTTTTGGGTATCTTGGACGATTTTCAGGGTGGAAATTAGAAAATGTTTAAACTTTTGTCTATTTTGAGTCGTTTTGCCAACTTTCTGGGTGAAAATGAAAACAGGGACAGGGTCTCGAAATTACCAAACATTCATATCTGATAGGGTCCACTTTCGTAACACCCCGTCGGTTGGCAAGGGTAATATCCCCCTGGGATTTTGGCATTTTTCATAATCTTAAAAGATATTCTCCGATTTTGGAGACTTTTTAGAAATAGTAGAGGGCATTTTGTAAAATCGCTCGATTGTTTTGGTCAAAGCACTTGTTATACATTTTTGGAAAGCTAAGGGGTAAGGGAATCGAAATTACGATGTTTCCATTTTTTTCGGACACTTTGGTGTGATTTTCGGACAAATATGACGGTCTCAGGCAAAAATCATAGGGTTAAAAATTAATGAAAATTTTAGCTCGAGAAAACGAAGACCTGTTGTATATTTTTGGAAAGCTCTCAAAAAATTAGGATTAGAGGGATTTTGGCATTTTTCATAATCTTAAAAGATATTCTCCGATTTTGGAGACTTTTTAGAAATAGTAGAGGGCATTTTGTAAAATCGCTCGATTGTTTTGGTCAAAGCACTTGTTATACATTTTTGGAAAGCTAAGGGGTAAGGGAATCGAAATTACGATGTTTCCATTTTTTTCGGACACTTTGGTGTGATTTTCGGACAAATATGACGGTCTCAGGCAAAAATCATAGGGTTAAAAATTAATGAAAATTTTAGCTCGAGAAAACGAAGACCTGTTGTATATTTTTGGAAAGCTCTCAAAAAATTAGGATTAGAGATATATTGCAATTATAGGTGATCTCAGTACCTAACTCGAGATATTGAGCTTCAAAAAGCGCAAAAACTGGACAAAATAGCTGTTTCTGGCTGAAAAACACGGTTTTCAAGGATTAATATCTCGAGTTAGGTACAGAAATCACCTATACTTGCAATATATCTCTAATCTTAATTTTTTGAGAGCTTTCCAAAAATATACAACGGGTCTCCGTTTTCTTAAGCTAACATTTCATTAATTTTTGACCCTATGATT
The DNA here is from genome assembly GCF_902728285.1 of Clytia hemisphaerica. Classification (NCBI taxonomy): domain Eukaryota; kingdom Metazoa; phylum Cnidaria; class Hydrozoa; order Leptothecata; family Clytiidae; genus Clytia; species Clytia hemisphaerica. The sequence continues at coordinate 93,803 of NW_027104429.1, read as the reverse complement.
TTTGCCTGAGACCGTCATATTTGTCAGAAAATCACACCAAAGTGTCCGTAAAAAAAATTGGAAACATCGTAATTTCGATTCTCCTACCCCTTAGCTTTCCAAAAATGTATAACAAGTGCTTCTAACAAAACAATAGAGCGATTCCAAAAAATCGAACAAAATTCCCCCTACTAAAACATGTTTGATATTTGAGGTCTTATTGATACTCGGGACTAAATAAAATTTGGGATTTTGAATTTTTTTAAATAATATTTGCGGTACTTGGGTACTTAGGATCTTAGAAAATAGTCTATTTTTAATCGATTATGGATCCTAAAAATTGTCCTTTTCTTTGTTTTTTTTCTTCGCTTCCTGTATTTTGGTGCTTCTGTGAAATCAACATCAAAACATTCGAAAATGATTCAAATGGTCATTAAAAAATCATAACATTATTTTGATAACTTTTTTGTGTATTGAGAGGACAAAGAAAACATTTCTGAGAATAAAATTCATTTCGATCTTTGTGGTCTTTGGACCTTTGGATGATAATGAAAAATACTTTGAATTTTTGAAACTTTTTAGCTTAACCCTATTAGCCCCAGGGGGGGGGTAGAATCTACCACGCTGGAGTTCTTTTGTGAATATCTCTGAGAAAAATTTTTCAAACGACTTGAAACTCTCTGACTTTTAACAAAATCTTATTAAAAGTAATTGTGCAAAATTTAAGGGTCATAGGTTGTTCAGATCAGGTTTTATGAATTTATTGTGAAACATGACATAAAACCCAGCTAAAATCGCTTAAAACTCAAAATTTAAAAGTGCTGATAACTTCTGAACTATTTATTCAATCATTTTCAAATTTTGACACGTGATAGGCATTGACAATATAAATTTGAAAAATGGAAAAAAAAAATTTGAAAATGATGACGTCATCATTTATGACGTCATCAAATTTTGAAAATTTTGCTCATCTTCAGCATAGATTTTAAGAAAAAGTCTTTATTGAAAATTCAAAACCGGCAATTATGTTAAAGAAAAACCTTTTATCTTTCTGAATCTTCAAACAGAATCTAATTATCTCTATTGGTTCGATTGTAATAGACATTTTTGTAAACCATATATTTTGGCTTTTTTCCGACAGGTGGAAATTTTATGATGACGTCATCGGTTTTAGAATGACGTCATCATTTTTTTTTTTCTTCCTGGAAATTTGTTTCATGATGGAGAACATCTGTACCAAATTTCATGACCATAGCTCTTCTAGATCAAAAATAATCGAGGGTGGTAGATTCTACCCCCCCCCTGGGGATACCAAAGTCAAAAAAGCTTGGGGCCAATAGGGTTAAAGAGATGACGTTAAAAAATATGTTTTATTTTATTACTTTTTTTGAGTTACTCACATCTTGGCTGAAACCCAATTGCTTTTTCACCAGCATTGATTTTTTTGTCATCAGTTTTTATGATAAAACCAATTACGGCATCCAAAAAGGGGTAGGGGAATCAAAATAACATAGGTTCCAATTTTTTTTGGACACTTTTGTGTGTTTTTCGGACAAATATGAAGGTCTCAGGCAAAAGTCATAGGGTCAAAATTTAATGAAAATTTTAGCTTGAGAAAAGAGAGACCTGTTGTATATTTTCGAGATATATTGCGAGTATAGCTATAGGTGATTACTGTACCTAACTCAAGATATTGACCCTTAAAAATAGTGTTTTCAGCAGGAAACAGCTATTTTGTCCACTTTTTGCACTTCTTGAAGCTCAATACCTCGAGTTAGGTAGAGAAATCATAAATTTTGACCCTATGATTTTTGCCTGAGACGGTCATATTTGTCCGAAAAATACCTTAAAGGAAGAAATTTTCGTGGGAAGAAATTTTCGTGGAATTCTATTTCGTGAATTTGGGCGTAATTCGTGAAATTGAATTCCGCGAAACACATCAAAATGGCTAAATCGCGAAATTAAATTCCGCGAAATACGATTTTTTGGAGGAAGAAGACGGCGATGAAGTTAAACCATGACTTATCATAGAAACATTCATCTTTGATGTTATTATTTTGTTGTTAAAGTATGTTAATGTGACTGAAATCGTTTTGAATGTCGATGAAAATTATGAAAAACTCTGTTAAAAAAATTCTTTTGAAATTTCTCAATCGCGAAATTAAATTCCGTGAAACTTTTGAAATCGGCTCATTCGCGAAATTAAATTCCGCGAAAATTTCTTCCCTTAAGGTACACCAAAGTGTCCGAAAAAAAATTTGAACATATGTTATTTTGATTCCCCTACCCCTTACAAGTGCTTTGACCAAAACAATCGAGTAATTTTACAAAACGCCCTCTATTTATTACGTCTTTTTGTAAAAATAAAGAAAAAAGCAATTAGGTTACTCAGGTGAGAAGCTGCATCGTGGAATCTTTCATGTTTAGTCATTTGTTTTGTCGTTTCCTGTCGACTCTAATGCGATTTCATTATTCGTTTGCTCATATTTTACTATGGGTAATACTAAAATACGCAATCAGCCACAACCAACCAACTTTTTTTTCCTGGGTGGTTGTGAGTGGTTGTACCTTTTTTTTCTGTGTGGTTTACCTTTTTACTGGCTGGTTCACCTTTTTTCTGGCTGGTTTACCTTTTTTCCTGGGTGGTTGTACCTTTTTTTGGGTGATTGTACATTTTTCTAGGTGATTGTACCTTTTTCCCTTGGTGGTTGAACCTTTTCCTGGATAGTTGTACCCTTTTTCCTGGCTGGTTGTACCTTTTTCCTGATGGTTGTTGTACCTTTTTTCTGGTTGTTGTACCTTTTTTCTGGGTGGTTGTATCGTTTTCTTTGGGTGGTTGTGCCTTTGTCTGGGTGGTTGTGAGTGGTTGTACCTTTTTTTCTGGGTGGTTGTACCGTTTTCTTTGGGTGGTTGTACCATCTTTTGTGTGGTTTAGATAGACATAGATTTAAGCATTTACGTAAAACTTTTGTAAATGAACGGTCAACTGATACAAATTTCACGATTGATTGATAACCAGTTAAATTTTATATTGTGGGTGGATTCAAGATGCTTCTAAATAGACTGTACCAAATAATAGTGCTTTTTATGGAAATTCTAGGTAAGTAAGCTAGTCGTTTGAATTTGTTTCAACCTTATTTCATCCTTCCTTTCAGCGCGAGGTCTTGATGAACAGACAAGGGACCATGGTTCTCGAAGTTGTCTTGGTGAGTTTAAATTTCTCAGAAATACAAATTTTATCTACAGTACTCTTCATGTTCTTTCTAAAATAAAAGTCATCTGAAGTTTTTATTTCATTTTTGTTGAATCTCTCGGAAGAACAATATGCTCCATACTTAACAGAAATCTGACCACTTTCTCTGGATCTGTATATAAACATAAAGTCATAATATTTCATTCTTTCAGCCAATATCCTTCGATTGCCACAAGGCAGTTTACATGCAAGTGCATTTTTCATTCCATCATGATGGAAAAGATTTTGATTTGACTGGGGGAATCATCCCTATCAGAAAGGTATGTTTGAACTTTTCGTAAAAACGTTTGTTTCATAGCCAATAAGATACACGCGACAGAGATTAAGGCTACATAATAACTTTTCTCAACTTCAGTTGAGCTAGAATCTGAGAATGTCTGTCTGTATGTGTCCGCCAAACAAAACAAAAGGACTGGTCCTTGGGATTTTACCAAAGTTCGGGTTTCAGAGATTCTTGTCCATCGTGTTGATTCAAATTCCTATGGATTGTTTATAAAGTTTACGTGGAATTTTTGAATATTTAAAACAAAAATCATGTTATGCACCCTGTCTCACAGCCCCGGTGGGATTTTTTCCAAAGCGGTGATAAAAATTTCTCTCGAAATCCCAATGGGATAAAAATTCTATTGTTCCAAGCTCAAAATTGTTTGGGATGGTTTTTGAGTGCAACTTTTTAAAATTGAATTTTGAATAGGGACAAAATGTGGGTCTGAAATCTTAAAGTATTTTTTCTCTACCGGTGAAGCAAATTTGACTAAATTTTCCAGTGGGTTGTGCGGGTACCACTGACCTTTATATAAAGGGCAGTGGTTGGGCCCACCAGTCGAGTGTGGGTTGGGCCCATTTCGAGTGTTCTGGATGGATTTAAAATAAAGGATCGTTAATTTGGACTGGAACTGACTGAAAATGCTTTTCTGAACTAAGTCTTGTAATTGGACAGTCCTATTATCTATGAACTTGATAAATTAAACCATCTTAAGCAACGACCATCGGTATAAACGAGACGAGCACCCGGGGGGGGCACTCATATAGCACTCAAAGGTTTTTACTTCTCGTTTGTTTGAAAAAGTCTGATAATTTGTCTGATAATTACAGCTGACAAGAATAATTTTCTCAGTTTTTCTTTAAAACAGAAAATTCCCAAGCTTCTTCTTTTACGCAGATTTACAGCTGAGAAATATAGTGCACTATAAGGGTTGGGTAAATCAAGAGAAAATGCACTGAAAGGGTATCTTTTCAGCCATATCGAACTGCACTGTAAGGGTACGATTTTGAAAAGCAAATTTTGCGCGGCACATACCGTCGTTTCGAAATCGAGTGCCCCCCCCCCTCCGGGACGAGCAGCAAACAAGAACAAAATAAATAGAAAGCACACAACACGCTTTTTTTTATAAGAATATCTTCTGGGTTCACTCAAACGTCCAAAACTCTCAAATTGATCATTTCTCATATTTTTTGTAGAAAAATCAAGTCTAACAAAGTAAGAATACATTAAGAATATTTCTTCTTCAATTTTGGCACTTTCTTAAGAATACTCGACCCTCATCCAAAGTACACTATTTTTATAAAAAAAAGCGTGTACCTTGGTTCATTCAATGTCCAGATGAGGTATTTAGCTGAACGGGAATCTTTTGAATCTGATTCTCAGTATTTAAGACTTTTCTATAATCTAAAATCCCCACTACTATACTGTTACTGAAACGTCTTTGTCCCAGAATCATCACAGATCAAAATGTCTTCATCGAGACTTTTGAAAGCGATTAAATCATTAAAGAGAAAAAATACTCAAAATGTCATTATCACCGATGTCATCTTCAAAGCCTCCTAATTTGGATTTCGGCAATGAGCTGTCTGGTTCCATAATATAGGGCAAATCTAACACCCCCACCCTATATAAAAATTGTTACCGGGTCCGTTGGCCTCTGTGCCATGTAATCATTATTTTAAATTAAAATTTACAATTTTTGCAGACCCCAATGTCACACGCTTAGTAGGTGTTTTAGCAGGTCATTCTTCTCTGACGTATCAAGCTATAGAGGCTTGAAAGGCTTGTAATCAATCGCTTACTTCGTATACTCATCTATATCGATCTTTCCAATTTCAGAGTGGTAGAGGCAAAAACATCCCATCTGGATCGTAAGTCAGATTTGTTTTTGTTTTTGAGCATATCTGTTTTTAACTTTTACTAATTGACATGTTTCATGATGTTTTCGGTGTCAAGATGAGTTTTGTGTTTAAGGATTGAAGAAAAGAACACGAAAATAACCGTATCAATTTATTTCATTTTCAGTTGGTTGACTTTCGTACCTGGTGACTCAAGGGCGTACAAGCAAATGAGATACGATGTATCCAAAAAGAGGAATCAGTGGGCGCAATGGGTTGAAGAACAAGAGGTGGATTTTTATGTAAATAGCGAAGACAGAATCTTTCTTTTGGACAGAGAACGCAGGTTCCAGGTTTTCCCGCGACCTGGTAGGTGATCACTATTATAGCTAATGACATTCTTTTATCTTGAAATTTTCTCCTAAGTTGAAGTTTAAGGTATTTTCAACTTGTGTAAAGCAATTAACTTTGATGCAATTCACTTCATTTCTCTCTATTTCTCATAACATCCCCTTGACGGTATTGATTGAAATTCTAGTTATTGAAATTTCGATTCTTCGTTTAATGCATTAAGTTAGATTTTTTGAATAGCGTTTTATTGAAGAATGCGTTTATAAACCAAGAAGACTTCCAATTGAAACATCGTTCCACAATATTATCATATTTTAGTGACTGCTAATGACATCAATCGCAACGCGAAGAGAATGAGAGGTAAGAAGATAACTTTCTATTCACAAAAGTTCTCTTTCCGTAAAATGGACAGTTTTATTAGTAGCTACAATTTCGGCATTTAATTTTAACATAAGCGTCTTGAGCATGGTATTTTACTCCAAACTCAACATTGAGTTTTCTGAAAAAAAAAAACCGTTTAGCCCCTGTTGAGTAAGCCTAAACCTTTGAAGCTAGAATTCCAGTAATTTTTTACATATCTTTGTATTCATATTTTTGTATATTATTCTTATGGAATCCCACCAGATATCAAACATTATTCCTTTTAAGAGAAATGGACCTCCTCAACAGGTGGACGTCCAAAATTTTGCCAACAATTAAATGTAAAGGCATAAACTAGGGTGGTCAGATACCATTTTTATATTATTGATTAAAATCTTTCCCCGAAAAGAAAAATGTCTATTGTTTTCCTTACCGAACGCTACATAACAGAAACAATTTTCTATTTAGCTAAAAAACATAATTTTCTCTTTTCTACAACTACAGGAGAGGCTACTGACGTCGAATCTAGTGAAGAGTCCGACGAATCCGACGAAACTTTTAACGAAGTCGTCGTGGACGACCATTCGTCCGTCGTTTCTCTTGAAGAGCCCGACGAAACTCGCAACGAGGTCGTTGTCGACGATTATTTGTCTGTTGATTCGTCGGAACAAGAAATAGAGACCATCCGTAAGTCATCTCTTTGTCATGCTTCTTCTTTTATTTCAAATTTTCAAGTGCCTTACTTAAGTAGCCATTCCAGGGTCAAATTGAAACTATTCTGGTGGCAATCAAACCTAGTTCATCTTGTAGAGCTTCAAAAAAGAAAAAAAAATGAGGGGTCATACACCTCCTAATGATAAGAAGCAGTACTGAGATTTTGGTTCCGCTAAAATAGCACCTTTTTAGACATTTGAGGTTGACAATTTAGCCCAGAAATGGCATATAAAATGGCACCGAAATATACACTTTTTGATGGTTTTCCAATTTCAAAATCCAATAAAAAAAATCCAGATATCTTCATTTTGACTGCAGACTTTTATCAAATTCTTTTTGTAATGGCTTGCTAACACTTCAAGGAAGAAATGAGAAGACATTGCATTGCAAAAAAACAATAAAAACGTTATAAAGCGGAAGTTAAAATTGCTGAACCTACCTACTATCTTTGTAATCAAAGCACTGCGGAGGAAAAATTCCCCATGGCATATAAATAACTGTTTTAGGCTAAAAAAAGGTCAAATTTTTTAGTGGTACCAGTCTCTATAATTCTAGTCCTCATTTTCAGGCTGAAAATGCTTGCCAAAGTATGAAAAGTAAAAAATAATAACTTTAATGAAATAATTAATTTCAGAGCCTAGCACCATTAGATTTCTCAGGTATTTTCTGATAAATATGGAAAGTTTCAATGTCTGAACATTTTTTCCTCTGCAGCTGTGAATTTTTTTGTGTCCCGCAGATCTAATTTTTCTAAAAATAGCCTTAGTTGGAACGAATTTTTAAACAAAAGTGTAGAATATTACACCTGCATATTATATATGGTTGGAAAGTTAAAAGAAAGCTCTAAATTACTCACAAATAATTAATTTTATAGCTCAACTACACAAAGAATAATCGCTTGTCAAAGTTGGACCTAAAGTTGAAGATTTTCATGAGCGTCAAATAAAAAACAAGCAAACCCCGGAATGGCTAACTTAAGAGTGCTAACTTTTTCAGTGAGAATTAAGATGTGATTTTCTCCATTATTCAAGTAGTCTGTAATTGGCGCAAGACAGGCTAAAACCTTGAAAAAATAGTGTTGTTGAGATTTTACTATTACAAGTCGTTACTAGTGGTTAAAGTATCTCTAAAAAACCTTTGTGTCAAATTGAAACCTTCGTGTCAAATTGTGCACCAAATACCAGTTTACGTATCTTTTATGACGTTATCGCCACATACGTCACACGTCATCGTCTTTTGGAAATGCCGACAATAGGATCCCCTCAAATTTTTATCTACAACTACAGGAGAGGCCACTGACGTCAATTCAATCGATGAAACGTTCGATGACATTATATTTGACGACTATCCGGTGATCCGTCCGTCAGTGAAAGTAACCCGTAAGTCATCTTTACCGTATTTTTCTAGTTACTAGCGAGTTTGTGTATGTGTTTTTCAGCGACGGAGACGGTAAGGTTCTAATTTGAGTAGATCCTGACCAGCTGAGGACGACGGTAAATCAGCACTTTTACCGTCCTCGATTTTGCGGGGCGGAATTGCGGGTTTTTCCACATCGCTTCAGTCACTTTACCGTCCTCAAAAGTGCAAATACATAAACTCGCTACTAGTGGTTAAAGTACCTCTAAAAAACCATTGTGTCAGATTGAAACCTTCGTGTCAAATTGTGCACCAAATACCAATTTACGTATCTTTTATGACGTTATAGGCCGTGGCCAGTGGATTGTTATTGTTTCAAAAATAAAGAAAAAATTCAAAATGTTGGTGAATAAACTTTTGATATCTTTCTTGGTCAATTTGAGGTTGCTGATTCGGAATTTGAATGTTAGCAAGCTTGAAAACCCGCAGTTTTTGCGTAAAATTGACCAATAAAGATATCAAAAGTTTATTCACCGACATTTTGAAAAAAAGTGAAACGTTTTGAGGTACCTGGCCATGGTCTATTATCGCCACACACGTCACACGTCATCGTCTTTTGGAATTGCCGACAATAGGATCCCCTCAAATTTTTATCTACAACTACAGGAGAGGCCACTGACGTCAATTCAATCGATGAAACGTTCGATGACATTATATTTGACAACTATCCGGTGATCCGTCCGTCAGTGAAACGAACCCGTAAGTCGTCTTTACTGTCTTTTTAAGAGAACTAATTTTAAAGAGAAGCTCAAAAGAGGCACTAAACTTAAAGAGAATTGTATTGTTGAGATATTGCTAGTGGTTTCTCCGCGAGGTTATAGTATACCCATAAGTAACATCTCTGCCAAAATTTCCATGTCATGCCACACAATATCTTTCAAAGGTGAGAAGGGTTAAATCTAACACAAAATGAAAACCTTTTTCTATTCACTGTTTTTGAAAACTATAACTTAAAGTCCTGAGGATGGTATTTCCCTGACAAACATAATTTTCTCTTTACTACAACTAGATGAAACCTTTGACGACTCGAGCAGTGGCATCAGCGACATCTTGCAAGGCAGCCTTTATTCGTACCATTCGGAAATGGAGATCTGTAAGTCAACTTTACTTCTTCTACTTCATTTTTTCATGTACCTTAACTCTTTTTCGTGCAATTTGGGGAAACAGGCCCCCTAAAGGTGAAAATTTTCGATAATTTTTGAAATCTTAAAATCCAATCAACTTAAAAGTGTACACCAAATGTGATGATATCTTATGATGAAAATTACAGTATCACCGATGACGTCTTCGTCTTTTGAAAATACCGACTGTAAAGGACCCCCTATTTTTTATTATTTTTTTTTTTTACCCTGTGACATATTTATGGGTTGGAGGTCACTTTCAAAACCTGCCACAATCATGTATTTTTTACAGATTGACCCAAAATCTTTTGCGGCCTAAAAGACAAACATTAAGTTACTGCATCTCGGATTTGAAAATGCTATTGCTTGAACCAAACACGTAATCGAATTGGTAAAATGAACACTGTCTAAACATGGTCAATATCTATGACTGGCGAAAATTCCAACTCAAAATTTCTAGTAGCTTCTGAGTTCCGGCACAGGGATATATATTTTATAGACCGGTCTGCAAAGTACCAAATAATCATGGGACCGATTTTTTTCTATTTCAAGTCTCTTTTATTTAGTAAATCAGCCTTCAAAAATAAATTTAAGTCAGCCGATGTATGATTTTACCTAACTTTATATTCTGGTCTGTAAAATACCAACCGGATATGTGGCCGAAACAAAATTTTGCAAATTATTACAAGATTATCCATATCTACCACTAGTCAAAATTTCAAGGTCACTTGAGCACTTACCAAAGACTTAAAGAGCAAAAATAGGAAAATGGTCGAATGGCTAGGTAAATATTCGCAGTGCGAAATATAAAATACAATTTTCTATTACCCATAAATGATCTCCCTGCCTAATTTCCGTGCCACGTAATATCAAAATGAAAAGGAATGAATCGGGCATAAATAAATAAATGCACGTTTATTTATTTTACTACAACGTCGCAATTTTGGCTGTGCCTGGATGTGCTTATTATCTTTGACAACTTTGAGCCTAAAATTTTCTTATTGGTATTCCTGAAATTTATTTAGTACATTTACCTTGGGTTAAAATTTGACCATTAAGTCTAAAAATTCTACTATTATTAAATCTACTATTGAGTTTCTGCAATTACGAAAGTTTCTAATAAATTCAGATAGTTTAGAGCGAATTTGGCGAATCATCAAATCTCTTCTTTCCTTAGGCTCACCATGTTCTTACGATATTCTAAGATTTTTCCCAAATTTAAGCCTTAATGATTTTATAAACTGGGTTTAGAAAAAAAACGTGTAAACTTCATCTCCTTCTGAGATTATACTTCTTTATTTCAAAAATAAAAAGTGTTTTAAGGCTTATCAATCAACTAGTAATCAATAGACCTCATATATTTAATGGAGATTATTTTTCACTAGTACCGAGTCCTGCCAAAAGAAAAAAGTCGAACGAACGGGCTGACGAACCAGTCGACGAACCGGCCGACGAACCGGAAATCGAAATTACTGACGTCGTTATTTCAAGTCCTGCCAAAAGGAAAAAGCCAAACGAACCAGCCGACGAATTGGCCGACGAAATGGCCGAAGAGCCCGTTGATGACGATGTACCGGATGTTCACCCCACCGTTACTTGCATGGAGAAGTTGGAAGCTTTGATGACCGAGAGCTGTGTTCCAATTGAGGAGGTGTTTGAGAAGATGAAAACATTTGTTGGTAAAACAGCGTGTTCTTTACTGTATGTTGGTCAAGAAGATAGTGAAGAGGACATGTTGGTGAAGATCATGCCGTTTGTTGATGGCGATCGTGGAGAGGCTGTGAAAAATGTGTACGAAGAGGCTCTTTGTCATCGGTAAGCAGATGGAATAGTTCCTTATTATTGTTTGCACAATGGGTAATTAATAAAATTTGTTGAATTCTCTTTCATTCAATCATTCTTAATACCAAATAAGTTTCCAATAAAAACTTGTACCGTATCTTTATAGGACTGCTCATAAAGTGGCAACGTCTAAGGTACGTTTGTTTCATTTCTTTGGTAATTCTTCAAATCTTTTTAGGCATTATTCCATTTTCAAGGAAGTTTACCACGATTCTTATATAATACCACTGTTGAAAACTTCATGTCGAAAAGAACTGCCATTCCAATCTGTCTTGAAGAGAATAAAGAACCTCTGTTTTTCTTGTTTTAGCCCGGTTCCAGCGTGTTCCCTACCCTTAAAAGGTATGGAAAGTGCAGTAATCTTTTTCCATCATTTTGTTTGTAAAAATTTAACAGAATATTTTGTTAAATCAAAGAGTTCTTAATCCGTTGGAAACATATTCTTACATTTATCCTCAAGCGCCATGGTCTACACCGTAATATTTGAATTGACCGTTTTTTTTTCATGGTCGATAAATAATTTTAGGTATATACTCGGTCAGACAAATTTGGAAAACAATATCTTTTATCCCAGAGTTAGTTTCCCTTTAAAAATTATTCTTTCTCTTTTTGTTTTAGAGAACATCTTGCATATGGAAAGTTTCCTAGGGGTTTCAAAGATGGTTTCATGGGACAGCTCACTATGTATGAAGCGAAACATCCGGATTGTTTTGTTGGCGATCATCCAAAAGATTATCCGGAAGGTCAAATGTATTTGATCACGTGGTTTGACAAGGTTGCCAAAGACAAACTTTTGGAGGATCGAGCTCCAAATAACACAGAGCACATCAAGTCGATGATCAGTCAACTTGGTGATGGTCTGGCAGACCTCGAATCACTGGCGGATGGTGAAATCCGATGTCTGATTCCAAACAACATTGTTATTCAATCGGTATGAAACATATTATCTGTCATTACTGAAGCCACAAGCTAACTTACCTCAATCGGCTCAAATTATTTGCCATATATTCAGACATTAACTTAAATAACTCAATTTTACAAAAAATCTATGTTCAATCCAAAGTGATATGTATTCCAAGACATACTTCATGGGACGTACGTCACTTCTCATTTCTTCTCCTAAACTTTGGTTTTTCGTTTTTTCGTTAAATATTTTTACATTTCCACAAACAGCTAATGACGTCCTGTAAAATTTTGGAAAAAACTTTCAGCGACTATTTCTGAATCACTAAGCTTGGTCTTATACAACATTTGTGTGTTGATTGTTGCATTGATAAAATTGAGGCTATTACCGTTTTTCAATAATACAAAATAATGACGTATTATCGTTTGGTTTTATTTTTTTCGATGTACAAATATAACGTTAAAATCAGTTTGCCAATGATTTGTGTTTACAAACTCTTGACCTACCACTCACCCACAGCTTTATCTGAGAAATGTTTACGAGCAATGGAAAACGATGCGCGTCACGTAAAATATGTTTGGTGTTACATTAACTCACCCGAGCTGCTTTGCGTGTCCGATATAAAAGGAGAAATCTACTTCTTTTACATTCATCACACCCTAAGAATCTTGCTAAAGATTATTCATCGACCTAAAATGTTTTCAAAAATTGCTCATTTTAAGTTGTTTAGGCGATGAATATTTTACAGAAATGGTATATTTTGAGAAACAGTTTCTTTAGTCGGGGAGCAGAATCCAAAAATGGCATTTTTGCTTAACCCTACAAAAGAATGGGGTTGTTATATACCATTGGAACGGAAATTCTATGCTGATTATGGAAACCCAGGTCGTAAAAAGTCTATCCTGGACGATTTTGAAAACAAGGCTGGAGTTTGCACTCCCCCGTGGTGTTTTTTCGATTTTACCTGTTTTAGTAAAATGCTGACTGTCAGCAAAGTAAAGGTTTTTAGAATTTAATTTTTTTTGAAAATTGCTACCAATTGAATTGCCTTTTAGCAAAAAATTCAAAATTTTTGAAAAAAAAATTTTTTGCACTCCTTCTTGGAGGTTTTTTGCAAAAATCAGCGTTTTTACAAAAATATACTGCTAAAACAAGTCTGCTGGCAACTGAAATCCGGTTCAAATGACCCCTTTAATGGTTTTGATGGAAGAACTATATCTTACCACGACAAAAAACCGAAAATTGCTGTCAAAAAACAATTATTTGCCTTTTTGCTCTCCTTCTTTGGTGTTTTTTGACAAAAATCGATTTTAGCCGTTTTTAACCAAAATTTGACTTTTACAAACTATTCCCTTTAGTTTGGAAACTGAATGCCTTCGTATCTCTAAAAGTTATTCTCCATTATGTAAAATGATGAAAAAAATCAAAAATTGATCTCCTCCGTTGATGCTTTTTGACCAAAAAGTTATGTTTTTGAACGAATTTCTGCCTAATGGTCCAGGCTTAATTTAGGGAACCCAAAATTTGCGTACACGTGAAATTTTTTGATTGAAATGTGTTCATTAGGTCCTTAGGAGTGAAAAACCATCGAGTGACACTTTTCACACCTTGGGCATTTTCCATAATGGTGGCAATTTCAAAATGGCGGATTTTGAATTTTTTTGAAATTTTGATGTCTCTGAACATGGACATATTATATACCGTTGGAAAGGGTTTTTCATGCTGAACAACTTTTTTGCTTACAAAAAAGTCATAAAATGTACTCAATGTGAGTAAAAGGGGACAAAAGGTGTTAAAATGATGTCATCATCACCACCAAAAATTTGACATTTGCTTCAAATTTTTGAAAAGAGAAGTGACTACAGGACCTTGAAAACATTGAAAAGCTTATGAAGAAACTTTAAAATAGACCAAACAACCTTGAAAAGTGTTCATGATCTAAAGGAATTCCTTGAAAACCTTGAAAAAGAGCATTTTGTCTTGTGGTTCGATTTGTGTTTTCCCCGAAGTCTCATTCTATACAAGCAATATTTCCAAAAAAATTTCGTGCTTGCTTCTCTCGTTTCTCTCGTAATCTCGAGAATACTACGAAATAATCTTTTATACACACCTCGTTCAAGAGTATAATACTACCAGTCAAAATCAAATGGAGCCCCGAGAAACCTTAAAGATACTCAATAAATGAACCGAAAACCGTGAAAATACCTAAAATTTGACCCTACAAAACTTAAAACCTTGCAACTAATGAGAACAATTCTGTAGACACCCCGGAAAAGGATTTTTCGAGCTGAACATTTTTTTCGCTTAATACTTAAAAGTCTTAAATTTTACTGAGTAATGTGTTATGTAGGATGTAATGTAGAGTATAAAGCAATAGCAATGAAATATAAGCCGAAGGCTAGAAGTCAATCTCTTTGGTAGGATTTGAAGCCAAAAAATCCTACCAAAGTTGCGCGGCCTAGAACGACCCGCCTGGATTTTTAACAAATGCCGGATTGAAAGTAAAATTTACCGCCAAATTTTTGAAAAAGTATCACTCAAAAACAAAGAAATCGCTAGATTCAATCCGACCTCAAAAATTCGGCGCACTTTTTAAGGCTTCACTTTTTCTTGCCTAAGAAAGGTTAAAGCTTCTCCTCTAGCCCTTCGGGCTTAAACTCAATGAGCAATAGGTGTCAAAATGACGTCTCAAATGCTGAAATTTAACTTGATTGGATACATTTCGGGAAGCACTCGACATAAATATTCCAAACGCATGCTCTGAAATACTGATCGAAGGTGGAAGAGATTCCAATGGTTTTAACTCTCTAGACCACCTTTTCTTTGTTCGCTTGACCCACAAGGGTAATCTAGTTCATTACAGATTCGCTTCATCTAGTTCGCTTACGTAGCAGGCAGCTACAAAGAAATCATCGGTGTCATCAAGGTAAACTAAATAATCGTCACTTTTATTTTTACACCCCTGTAGCATCAATAAACCGCTGAGAATTTCTTAGCAGGTGGGAAGCTAGAAGGGGCTAAGTGCTAACGGGAATGGCAAATCTCTTTTTTTATCATCGAGATGGTTTTTTAGTCCACTTTTCAATTGATATGAGTTCTGGGGTTATACGTTTGTGTGTTTTTACAATACCTTGCATCTGTGGTACATCACATCACATCCTGTCTGTAGAACTGGCGCTTAAACCCTTTAGGTAGATTCTCTTATTTGACGATGGATTAAGTTAAAATGTTTGATCACCAGGTCAAACTAAAAGGCCCCCAGCGGACCAAAAATTCACGCATTTACGCAAGTTTTTCTCAAATTCATGCAAACCCGATTTTTTGGGAAATCGGGGAAATTTTCGGAAAAAATCAGGGAAATTGTCAAAGATAGGGGAAATTTGCACAAATTTGGGTGAGAAGGAAAAATTCACGCGTTCACGCAAAAAACAGGGCAGATTCACGCATTCACGCAATAAAAAAATGGATTTTCACGCATTAACACAAACCGCTGGGGGCCCAACTAAGTAATAGTAAAGCTTTACAGATTCCGAAGCAAGCACATGGGCATCTATAAATCACTCACACATTGGTTTGTTTTATTACAAGATACAGATATTACAGATATGCAACAATAGTGACATTTTCAATCATACCCAAACATTTCCTCTTTCCAAGATCTTCTTTAAACTCTTATATCTTGGATAGTTGATGATTTAACTACTTTTTCAGACAGACTATTCCACTGTTTGATGCCTCGATAGTAAAGAGAGTTGCTATAGGGTCCACGATCACCATAACTTTCGAAAACTTTTACCAGTTCAAAGCTGTGTTCTCAGGTCTTATTTGTTGGTTAAATTTTTTAGAAACACATGATTTGTTGTCATAGTGATTCAAAAGTTTGAAGATCTCAACTATATCATAACGCAAGCCTATATTTCAGACTTGGGATTCCGATTCTTTGTAATCCAATCATCAATTCAATTACAGAACAAATACCATCGTTAAATCGCCTTTAAATGATACAGATGCCTTCGATAAAAGTGCGCTGGCACCTTTTCTATTAAACTGTCGCTAGACTATGTGTTGAAGACTTCCCTCAACCGCCACAAACATACGGTGTAATAGAGGCGTAGCCACGAGTTTTCGTTTCGGGGGGCGAGATTGGAAAAATTTTTCACCTTTTTTAGAGGAAATTTTCGGAGAAAACTTTTCTCGTAACTTATGCGCCGCAGGCGTAAATCTTTGCTGTAAGCAAGTTCAAATAGCTTAAAAAATGGCATTGGAAATCTCAAAGTTAGTGAGAATAAGGTCATAAAAAGTGTAAAAAACGCAAAAAAATTTTTCTAAGAAATGTCAAGCAGCTTAAAGGATGCCTTAAAAAGGTCAGATGTAGCCAGAAAAAGGTTACAAAAACTACAGACCCCTTCACATTCTATATTGGAAAAACTTTGACCTTTTTGGTTAATTTTTATTTTTTTTGGGAGAACCGCCCATCCCCCCGTGGATAGGCCACTGTGTTATTCCCCAAAGATCAAGAAGCAGGTACTACTTTACAGATACAATCTGGGCAATTCCGAAGATGCAGAAAAACTCTTCCACACTATCAAAGTTCTACATGTTAGCTCAAAAAAGATCGAATACATGGATATACTCTTGTAAGGTAAAATGTAGAAGAATTCAACTGCCCTGGCAGTCACAAAGCCTCCACTGGAATGTTAATGTGAGAATCTCAAAATGATTAAGTAATTACTACTGAATAAAACCTTCATGGTAAGATTAAACACAATCTTTTTTAGTAGGGGGAATTTTGTTCGATTTTTTGGAATCGCTCGAATGTTTTGTTAGAAGCACTTGTTATACATTTTTGGAAAGCTAAGGGGTAAGGGAATCGAAATTACGCCTGAGACCGTCATATTTGTCCGAAAATCACACCAAAGTGTTCGAAAAAAAATTGGAAACATCGTAATTTCGATTCCCTTACCCCTTAGCTTTCCAAAATTGTATAACAAGTGCTTTGATCAAAACATTCGAGCGATTTTACAAAATGCCCTCTACTATTTCGTGCTACAGTCGAATCAGTGCTTCTTTATGGTGCACCAACATCAGCATGAAAATACTTTCCAATGGTAAGACATTCATCAATATAATGGAGCAAATGTCAATGCTTTGGACAGTGATGACGTTATTTTGATACCTTCTATCACTTTTTACTCGTACATTACACATTACTTATTAGATTTTCAGACTTTTTCGTGAGTAATGAAAAATCCTTTTCAACAATTTGAAGCAAATGTCAAATTTTTGGTGGTGATGATGGCATCATTTTAACACCTTCTGTCCCCTTTTACTCACATTGAGTACATTTTATGACTCTTTTTTGTAAGCAAAAAAGTTGTTCAGCATGAAAAAACCCTTTCCAATGGTATATAATATGTCTATGTTCAGAGACATCAAAATTTCAAAAAAAGTCCGCCATTTTGAAATTTCCACCATTATGGAATATGCCCAAGGTGTGTAAAGTGTCACTCGATGGTTTTTCACTCCTAAGGACCTAATGAACACATTTCGATTAAAAAATTTCACGTGTACGCAAATTTTGGGGTTCCCTAAATTAAGCCTGAAATTCCCCTGGACAGGCAGAAATTCGTTCAAAAACATAACTTTTTGGTCAAAAAGTATCAACGGAGGAGATCAATTTTTGATTTTTTCATCATTTTACATAATGGAGAAACTTTTAGAGATACGAAGGCATTCAGTTTCCAAAATTAAGGGAAAAATGGCTAAAATCGATTTTTGTCAAAAAACACCAAAGAAGGAGAGCAAAAAGCCGAATAATTGTTTTTTGACAGCAGTTTTCGGTTTTTTGTCATGGTAAGATATAGTTCTTCCGTCAAAACCATTAAAGGGGTCATTTGAACCGGATTTCAGTTGCCAGCAGACTTGTTTTAGCAGTATATTTTTGTAAAAACGCTGATTTTTGCAAAAAACCTCCAAGAAGGAGTGCAAAAGAATTTTTTTTCAAAAATTTTGAATTTTTTGCTAAAAGGCAGTTCTATTGGTAGCAATTTTCAAAAAAAATTAAATTCTAAAAACCTTTACTTTGCTGACAGTCAGCATTTTTCTAAAACAGGGAAAATCGAAAAAACACCACGGAGGAGTGCAAACTCCAGCCTCGTTTTCAAAATCGTCCAGGATAGACTTTTTACGACCTGGGTTTCCATAATCAGCATAAAATTTCCGTTCCAACGGTATATAACTACCCCATTCTTTTTTAGGGTTAAGCAAAAACGCTTCTAACTCGAGATATTGAATTCTGCTCCCTGACTACTTTCGGCGTAGGTTTATTCCCTGAAATATAAACTTCTGATGCTTTTTTGATGAATGCAATGGTTTTGTGGCATCAGCCATTTTTGATTTTGAGGCTGAGGGTACTATTAATTCGTTATATATTATTAATGGTTGGCATAGTTTTAGGAGATTAGAGTCGTTTATAATATAAGTGCTATACAATTTTATAGGTATTATTTTGATTTAAGCTTAAAAATGTTCTTAAAATGTTCTTGTTTTTACCTTTACGTGAATATTTTTGTGCAATCTCTTAAGAAACTGGGTGTTTTTGAGTCGGCAGCCTTAAAATGTTCTAGCAACGCCTTATGTACACGTACTCCGAATACGGAGCATAAGTCAAAATCTATTTCATATTTCTTATTACAAACAGGTACCAATGAATGACCAGCGCTTATTTCATTGGGAGACAAAACACAACATCAAGTTTTCGATAGTGGATTTCTCGGGCATGCGTCATGTTGTTCGTGACATTCCTGGTTCTGAAGGAGTGCACTATAGAAATATGAGTGAAGCCTTTCCCGCCTGGTTTGGTTCTGACGAGGAACTTGGTTCTGATGAAGATAATGTGCTTAATATCATGCTTCAAATTCTCCAGTATGTTTTTCTTCTATTTATTAAAAATATTTTCCCAAAAAATGGTGATTTACACTTTTCCCTCGATAAGCTTGGTTTTTGATTCTAGAGTCCAGGTAAAATAACAATGTCATGTAAAATTTCACCCGACTCGCCACAGTGTTTTGAAAAGACAATCTTGTTAAGGCGTGTTGTTTTGGCAAAAAGTAAAAAGTAAATAATAACGCGTCTTACAAGTTTTCAAGTCTCAAACGCAAAGATGAAAAGTCCGACTAATGAGAAGTTCGATTTGAAGAGGCATAAAAACAGCCCAATGTATTATCCCAAGGGACCGAATGAAAAGTTTCGATTCACAGAGAATTTGTTTGAAATATGGAGATATTCGAGTTATAAAGGTTCAAGCTGTGTAGACTCTTGTGTATGAAGATCCTTAGAGTCACGAAAATCTTTATAATCATTACTATTTGTCTACGAAACTCTTGCTTTTTCTTTTCAGAGGTGATTGGAGCAAGAAGGATTTCAGGACGAATGTTCTTTGGTTGCGTGGTGTCCTCTACGGTTTCATGGATGGTGCGTCTGCTGAAACATTGGAGGAGCTGCGCGGTTGGGATGAGCATCTCGCAAAATATAACGAACAGAGTGCAACTGAAGCGATTGAAAACCTGCCTTTAGCCTGGTTACCCATGCTTTAAATCATTCTTTTATTTTGATGTTGCTGGTTTCCAACTTGGTCTATATTATAAGTGTTTTCAAAGTCAAGGGCTGGGCAATGCTAACTATGTACTAACATTCACTTAAAAATTTCTTTTGTTTTCTGAATTTCGAATTATCTACGGAGACCAGGTTGTAAATCTGAAGCATCAAAATAAAAAAAAGGTTTAAAGCTTGTTTATCCAGGCTAACAAGCTTTCGGTAATGAGATTTCTGAAATTTCTCTGCACAAGGGTATTCTCTCTCTTTTTCTCGGAACTATGAAACGGTTTTAAATCAAAATCTTTCCTCATGAGACGCGCAATGTCAGCATTCTGCTTAAAATTTTTCGAAGGCTAAGGAAAGGCCTAAGTAATTCTGTTGGGCCTCAGTACCTCAGTACTCCTTCATTTTATGTACGTGCATTTCCATTGTTTTACGAAACGAAATCGTAGAGCTTTACACTAGTAAAAAATAGCTTGCTGGAACTTATGTTTGATTCTATAAACATAATGATTAGTAAATCATGTTCGAGATATCAAGGTTTTTCTTCAGCACTCAAAATAGGCTTTTCTTCCATATATACAGATCGTTTATTTGACTTTCCATTCAATTATACATACTTATTTTGGGTAGCGATACATTGTTTTGAATTAGGAGGGTTACATATGTTTGAACTCATGTCAAACAACTTGACGGTGACACTAAGAAGAATTTGACTGCATTGCTGAAACCAAGCACAAGGTCGTCTTTCTATCTTTATTTGATTCTATTATCTCTGCGATGATCACGTGTGTGTTTTCGCTGTAGCAGGTATCGTATTTCAACGTTTGATAATTTTCATTTCCTCAACTTCATGAGCATGTATGGACACATATGTTACTCAAATACGGCTATTTAGAAATGAGAAAAACTTGGTCAACTCTGGTAAATCTGCAGCAATACCTGTTACAGGAGATTGAAATGTTATACTGCAATAAAACTTCTCGAAACGTGCTTTTTCTCTCTTTGAACAGCTATGAAAATTCTGTGATATTTATTCTCATATGTATGGGGTTTGATCTTGACTAGATCACTTTTACCAAGTTGTCAAAGCACCACTGAATATTCGTTTAAGAAGGCTCTGAGATTGTCTCCTTTGTATTTTACCTCCTCGATAAGAAATCTTCTCCTCTAACAATAACCCTCTCTTCCTCTGAAAGTTTATACCGCTCCGAAAAATTCTATATTTACAAATTTGGAATATAATCATTACTCTGAACTAATTTATTTGTACATTAAAAGAATTAATCAATTTGAATGCCTAAAGGAGGAGTGCAAGGGAATGTTTTACGTTTGGTGGTGGCATAGTGGATTTCTTTGTTACCATGGAAACATTAGTGTCGAATGGTCGTCAAATGAGAATAATGACATGAAAGTGTGAATGAGGATGAATGACCGCTCATTGGAAGGTTTGGACATTATCGTAGAAATCGGGATTAGAAATGAGAGTCCCATGATAAGATTGTGTCCTAAAGTCTCCGGCGTTCGCTTAGATTCAAATGTTGATCGAAAACGTGATTTAAAAGTTTTTGATCACTGATGGATTGTTGAAAACTGGTAAGGTTTTTTTATTTTTCTTAAATTCTTTCATTTCAATCTGAACCTTTATTCTTTTAAATTTTCATTTCAACTTGAAGTTTCCCCGTGTTTCTTACTCCCCCAAAAATTGATTCTCTAACTTAAATTCTACCTTCTCAAAAGCAATGCATTTCATTTTGATGATAAAAACACTATACAAAATTTCGCCAGAGTCTACATGTATTAATTAGGGATCTTAATGTGAAACTACCTATAAGTGATCACTTAAAGATGAGCACCGATGCAAAAAGCTTTAACGGTGCCTTGTTTTGATAAATCAACACTGAAATTAAAAATACGCAGATTTCTTTATTAGCAGATTCATGTAAAATATCACGAAAAAAACGTCATGTACAGAACATGTTACTCATTACCTCATAGTCATACTCTAGACTTTTTCAAAGACGGTTTTTCGTGATATTTTTACGTGAATCTGTTAATATGAAATTCATGTAATAGGCAAGCATGTAACAATGAATGAAATAACGCTCATCAAGAACATCCCTGTCTCACAGCCCCGGTGGAACTTTTTCCCTAAGCGGGTATAAAAATTCCTTTTGAAACCCCAATGAGGATAGCAGTTCTATTGTTCCAAGGCTAAAAAATCAAGCGGGTTTGGTTTTGGACTGTAATTTTTAAACATTGAACTTCGAGTGAGGATGAAACCAAAGTCAATTAACCAGTGGGCTGAAATTCCAGGGTATTTTCCGACCGGGGATGAAAGTTTTGCCAAAATTTCCACGGGGCTGGTGTCTCAGCGGGTCTGTGACACAGGTGTGTTCGACATAACTTGTGTGAGCTGAAGGATTTACCTGTGCAAAATTTTCAGACACACTTTAGGCGTACAAACTCTCGCGAGCAAAAACTTTCGCGAGATAGAAAAATTGCGAAATTTACGACATTTACTTTCGCGAATTTGAGGAAGAAATGTTTTTCGCGAGCATAAACTTTCGCGAATTTTTGGATAAAAATGAGAATTTTCGAATGAAAATGAAAAGTGAAAAATATTCCTTAAATTCGATAAAGACGGTTGCTCTTCGACTTTGAAAAAATATTAAAGGATAAAATATGCCGAAAATTTGATATTTGTTACGATTTTGAAGTTCTGTAGATTTTCAATAATTTTTCGCGAGCATAAACTTTCGCGAATTGCTCTGTTAAGAATTTTCAAAGACTTTTACTTTCGCGACAGACACTGGAAATTATCAATAAATGACAGATTTCATAACACATCAGATGAATATTGTCATGCAGACCTTTGTAACCATCCTTTAACCTTCCGAAGACATTGGAAACGCAATAGAGACGACTAATTCAGATGTGTATCTATATGGAAAAATGGCCCATCACACCGATGACAGCTATCACCATAATGAGGTCCTTAACCAGCAAATGCATGGACTAAAGTACTTCAAGTTTGAGTTTTGACAGAATATAGTGTCTCGATATAACTGCGTTAGAATGGGAAAATGACGATGAAGTAGTCTAGCAAGCTAGACGACTAATTCAGACATATTAGAAATAAAGCAAAAAAGTAAAGATTAGTCGTCTAGAAACCTTTGTGCACTAACTCCAAACAAAAAAAAAGTGTCAATATCGCAATTAATATTTTTTCCCGCTCAAAAAAAATTCTTGAAAATTAAATGTGTGTGGATTTGTGTGTTAAAAATGTTTCATTTGAGTTGATTTTATTTTGAGGGTTTGTTGTTGCTTAATAAATTGTTTTCTCGCTACGCAAGTTTCTGCGTAGCTAGGCCCGGTATCTATAAGGCTGGAACACCGGATTCTTCCAGTCGTTTATACAAACTAAATCCCGTATCATTATTTGTGTTTATTATTAGTATTACATGCATTATAAACGACTCCAGTCTAACGATGAAGCTACTTTCCCACAACAAATCCAAGACAAGATGTCTAACATTATGATCATTCGCAGACGGAGTCAGGGTGAAGGAAGAAGACAACTGCTTTACAAAACTTTCAAGACGGGAACCCTATCTACAATTTTGATTACATTATCGCTTTAAAAACGACTTATCTAGTTACCGAGAAAACCTTAACATTAAATAGCACTCCTACTCACTATTGGAGATGATGAATTCTATTACACACTGGTACAACGCTCAAAGTAATGAGAAGGAAAACGTACCACATCGATGAAAGTTAACCTATTGCAATGTCACTCTGAAAAATTTCCACTTTTTGTGGATATCTGAATCGGGAGAAGATCAAAGGGCGGGGAGCTGGGTGCGAATTTGACAGATTAGGACCAATAAAAGTTTTTTCATTACCAGAATGAATGCATTGCTTTTGAGATAGTGAATCCCTTAGGATCCTTTTTCATCCAACTAAAAGGTCACTTTTTTAATTTTTATTAAACTGCTCCTTGTAGCTTAAGAGCTTTCACTTATATTCTTTTTAGGTTTCTATATATTTTTAGGCGGGATTACCTGTTCTTCCCCATAGACTATGGTAGTATTTCCCCTAACTTATTCCATTGGTTTTTAGACGTCTGTACAGAGGCTGATCCTTTTCTAGTCATTTACATTATTTACAAGTCAATTCGTGTTTTTCTTCCCACTTCTTTTTCAGATTGGCCATGATGTTATTCTGAAGACAAGCAGGTATAAAATTCACCAAAACTTTATAAATTATGTTTTTGGCCGTGATTTGAATCCAAGCGAACACCGGAGACTTTAGGACACAATCTTATCATGGGACTCTCATTTCTAATCCCGATTTCTACGATAATGTCCAAACCTTCCGATGAGCGGTCATTCATCCTCATTCAGACATCCACAACATCATTCTCATTTGACGACCATTCGACACTAATGTTTCCATGGTGACAAAGAAATCCACTATGCCACCACCAAACGTAAAATATTCCCTTCCACGTACAGCACTTCTCCTTTGGGAATTCAGATTGGGAAATTCTTATAATGTGCAAATAAATTTGTTCAGAGCAATGATTATATTCCAAATCTGAAAATCTAGAATTTTTCGATGCAGCATAAACTTTAAGTACTACCAAAGGCTTTCTTTCGATGAACAGTCATTCATTAAAATTCAGAAACGATGACGTGATTCTCGTTGCCGCTCTGGTGATACTAGCGTTTCTATGGCAATAACGATATCCATTGTCTCATCCTATTCATGCAAACTATTGACCTTTTTGGTATCTTCGGTAGACGCGAATCCTTCCCTATTGTTTGTGGCAGGCAAAGTAGTGATTAAAGCATAGGTCATTCAACTTGGAAAGTAAGGGATCACGGAAGGTATGTCTCAAACACGTTTTGCTATTTTCTCAATTTCTCAATACTATGTAACCTCCTTAACTGGAAACTTGACAACTCGAATTTCCCTTAAATCCAATTATATTGTTTGACCCCTGAAATAAGAAACCTCTGACAAACCAGTGTCTTGAACTCAAACAAATCAGTCTCGAATAAATTTGTGTAAGCTTCCTAGATAATGACTTCGAATTAAAACTACGGAATTTCTCACTTTGAACTTTTCTTTGAGAAACATCATCACGTCTTTCTTTGAAAAACGCAATTGTAAGGTGCACAACTGGGAACCGACATTGACCATCTCGAGTTATTAACAAAATACGAAAGTATGGCGTCATCAAGAACGGGGGTTTTGATGACGTCATATTCAAAGATAATTACACAAAATTTAGTTTGATCAATTCTAAAAAGTTTAGTCTTTTCTCATTTCATTCTAACGAAAAGTTTTCTTATAGGAAGTATGAGCTTAGACTAGTAGAAACAAGGAAGTTTCGGACGACATATTCAGTATAAAGTTCTCCTAAAGACATCAGATTAAAAATTTGAAGATACCTGATATTTTGTTGCTGGCATTATTAGATTTTTTCAAAAAGTATTTTCTACCATTATAGTTACACATTAGCTTTCAGTCTCTTTCATTATGACGTCATCAAACCCCCCGTATTTGATGACGTCATAATCAGTTTTTGTTAACAACTCGAGATAGGTTCAATTAAACTTGTTGATACTAAGTACTAATTAATAGCATCAATTCAAAAATTATGCTTACAAACATTACATTTCTATGATTGCCAAGGATATGTCCAGCCTCAGTTAACCAATATGAAAAAATTAGAATTAGCTTGTATAAAATGTAGGTATCGAGTGGTCTTAAGTCTTAACATAATGATGCTTCCTGTGAAAATAATTCTCCATCCAAGTTTTTATACATGCGGACCCTTTCTGGATTAATAGTGGGAAAAGCAAAACGTGTTTGGTGGCATACTTAATATACCTAATGAGGCCATTGTGTATACCACATTTTCCACACGGTACTTTCCAAATCACTTTGTTGATATGACTAAGTAAAAGTAAATCTCAAAGTATCTCAGTGACCCTGTATCCAGTTAACTTTTTACTTGCTAAAAAAAGTGACGACCTAAAATTAAATGGAGTTGGAATGGAACTTTGGTTGCTTACGAGTAATTTGTAATTTGTAATTTGTTTTTGACTTATGACACCAGGAACTCTCGTCATACTTGAATGATTTTTTATTCCTTTGAACATGAAGTCTCAGCTTTTTCTCGGATTCATTCCCACGGTCTCCCATTAACGTTATCGACTAGAGATGATACTATTGTCTGACTTTCATTTTATATTAGCCTAGTTAACTAAGCCCGTATTCACAAGGCTAGGACACACGGCTTATGGCAATATAGCGTTTCGGTGCTTTAAAGATTTTTTATATTTACGGATCTTAAGTTTGCCTTGGAATACTGGCTTAGGGAAAGGGCGCGTTCATAATATGAACGCAGGATTCGGTGAGCTTCTGATTGGTCAGAGTGGGTCACGTGGTAAAAAATCGGGAGTTTTCGTGAGCGATAGAGGTTTTTATAATTATTTTATCAGAAAACGAGTAGAAGAGGATGGGGACTCATTGAATGCAAGATCTTTCTTCGATTATATTATGATGTGATATTTGGAATACTGTATCAGAAAAAGTTTTCAAGACCTGATCCCGACCTGATCGTGCTTCTCTTGTTTTTGGGAAGAATTGAACTGATGAAGAAAAAAGAGTGCTATTCGTCGTAAAGACAGCAAAAGTTGCTTGTTTCCAGAATGGCAAATAATAAAGTAAAGATTTGTGATTGAACATTGACTATCGTATTTGGCAATATATAAGAGAGATATGTACAGATCCTATGCTGTAGTTCTGTATTCTGATTGGATTGCATGACATGATATTGTATTATACTGTAATGGATAGATGATAGGCAGTTCTTGGTTTTTGACTGGTTGTGGTTTCTTGTTGTTTTATGAATTTGAGACTTTATGCTCGATTTTACAGACAATGACATCTTTCGTTTCCGAAGAACATAAAACTGTCGGTGCTTATTTTCAGTGACAGCTATCTGAATTCAAGACTCAAGACTGCTCAAGAAAATGTTTTTTTTGGGGGGATTGATTACATACATTGTTTTGTATACGGTATTTTAGCCTGCTAGTCTAAAGTAATTTTTATTTATTTTGTTGAAGGTTATTTTTATGATGAGCTTTGTAAAAATCATACAAAATACTTTTATGTCAAATCATAAAATTATCACTCAAGAAACGAATTTGTCTCTTGTTGACTTTTCCATAAAACTCGAACATAACTTTTTGAAAAAAATGAACAAATTTTTCCTTCACTCTCCATCGGCACACTTTACAATAGAATTTCATTTTATATTTTACAAAAGGAGCGCATAAACTGTAAGACGGAGAGTTTGTTTATCTAATCTTACAATAAGAGCCAATCAGAAGATAGAAAAAAAGAAAATAAAAAAATTCTAAATAATGTTTTGATATTATGTTCTGTGTGTGGTGTGATTTCATATTTTTGATATGAAACGAATTAAGTCAACGACGAATAATTATGCAAATTATGTGAGTTTACGTTATCCCTCGCCGCGAAATTTGAATTGTCGTTGTTGTCAGTTGATAAGCTACCGAGTTTACTGTCCCTAAGCTAGTTATTCAGTCACAACTTAACCATCAGATTTATCCAAGTGACTGAATCAAACTAGCTTAGATTTCTAGGCTAATTTTATATTGGGTTTGGCTCCCTAAAATGTTTTAATTCTTGTCTTAGCCACTTCGCTCACGCTTTTAATGACGTCCTGAGAACGATCCCTCTGAATCTCTCTAGCTTCCCTGCTGTCTGATCCCGTTTCTTTGAATGTCCCTGTCTCCCTTAGACTCCCTGTCCTTCTGAGTTTCTCTGTCCATCTATACTCCCCTCCCTCTGATACTTCCTGTCCATCCCTGTCTCCTTAAACTTTCCTTTCTCCCTGTTTCTCCCTGTTTCTCTGAGTCTCTCTGTTTGTCTGAGCCCCCTGTTTCTTTGTATCACTCTGTCCCTTTAAGTCCCCCTGTCCCTCTGAGTTTCCCTGTCCTTCTTGAGTCCCCCGTTTCTTTGAGGCCCTCCATCCCTCAGACCCCATTGCTTGGGTCCTCCTGTCTCTATGAGTCTCTCGTCCCTCTGAATCTGACTGTTCCTTTTAGTCCCCATGTCCCTCCGAGTCCCTTTTTCCATCTGAGTCACACTGCTTGAGTCATTCTCTCCCTGTGAGTCCTGTTGTAAATCTCTGTCCCTGTCCTTTGGAGACTAACTGTTCCTCTAGGTCTCCCTGCTTAATTTCCCCTATCCCTCTGAGTCCCTCTTTCCTTTTGGGTAACTCACGGTCCTCCTTTCACTTTGAGTCCCCCTGTCCCTCCGCGTGGCACTGTTTTTCTGAGTCCTCATGTCACTATGTCCGCCCATGCTTGACTCCTCTATCCTGTCTCTACAAGTTTCCCGTACCTCTGAGTCTAATTGTTCCGAGTCCTTCTATCCAACCGAGTCCCCCGTCCCTTTGAGACATCCCTTTTCCTCTGGGTCACTGTGCTTTAGTCCCCTCTCCCTTTGAAGCCAGCTGTGATTTGAGTCTCCCTGTCCCTCTGAGTTTCCCTGTCTCTCTGATGTCCCTTTGTCCTTCTGTTTCCCCATATCTCTCTTGGTTCGTCTGATCAAGTTCCCCTGTCACTTTTACCCTCCTTTCCTTTTGAGTCTCCCTGTCGCTATGAGACCCCCTGCCCCTCTGAGTCTCGCTGTTCCTTTGATCCCCCTGTCACTCTTGGACCCCCTGTTTGAATCCCCCTGTCCCATTGAGTTCCACTGTCCTTCTGTGTCTCCCTGTTTCTCAAAAATCTCTCTGTCAATATGGGCACCCTTGCTTGAGTCCCCCCGTCTCTTAGTCTTTTTGCCCTCTCCTCCCCCTGCCCCTCTCAGTCGTCCTGTCCTACTTTATCCCTTTCTCCTTTTGAATCCCGCTGTCACTTTGAATTGACCTGTCTGAATCTCCCTGTCTCTCTGAATATCCCCGTCTCTCTAAGTCTTCCTATCCCTCTAAGTATCCCTGTCCTTTTCTCCCTCTGTCTTCTGGTCTCTCTGT
The DNA here is from genome assembly GCF_902728285.1 of Clytia hemisphaerica. Lineage (NCBI taxonomy): Eukaryota > Metazoa > Cnidaria > Hydrozoa > Leptothecata > Clytiidae > Clytia > Clytia hemisphaerica. The sequence goes on along the minus strand of NW_027104429.1, from coordinate 65,082 downwards.
CATTCTGTGTCTCCCTGTCCCTCATAGGCCCCCTGTTAGTGTGGGTTCCCTGTTACTTTGAGTCGCCTTGTCCCTCTGAATCACCCTGCTTGAGTCACCCTGTTCCTCTGAGTCCTTTTTTCCCAATGGGTTCCCTGTCCCAATGGGTTTCCTGTCCCTCTGGATAACCCTGCTTGAGTTCCCTTTGTTCCTCTTGAGTCTCCTTTTTCCTCTGAGCCCACACCTTTGCCTTATGGGTCTGCCTGTCTCGCTAATTCTTTTTGTCCTTTTGGGTCTTCATGTTTATCTGAGCCCCCTGTCTCCCTGAGCCCCTGTCTCCCTGAGTTCCCCTGTCCCTCTGTTCCTCTGTCCCTCTGATTCCCCCCTTCCCTCTAGATCACCTTGCTTGAGTCCACCTAGTCCCTCTGAGTCTGTTTCTCTATGTCCTCTACCACTGGGTTCCCTTGTCTCTCTAAGTCTCTTTTTCCTTTAAGCCCCCTCCCTTTGCCCACCGGATCTTCCTGTTCTGCTAAGTCCCCCTGTCCCTCTAAGTCTCCATGTCTCTCTGAGTCCCCCTATCTCCCCGAGTCTCTCTCACTCTCCCTGTCTCTCTGAGTCCCTATCCTTTTTGGTTCCCTGTGCTTCTGATTTTCCCTGTCCTCTGTCAGTCTCCTTGACACTTTAGAATCATCCTGTCCTTTAGGTTGCATGATCCCTGATTTCTCTCTGAGCCCAGTTCCCTCTTGATCTCCCTGTCCTGACTCTGCCGAGTCTCCTTGTCCCTCTGAGGTTCTATGTTTCCATGAGTCCCCGATGTCCTTCAGTTTCCCTGTCCCCCTAGATCTCCATGTCCCTCTGAGTCTCCCTGGTCCACTTGGTTTCCTTTCCCCTCTGGCCTTTCTTCTCTCTCTCTCCATTAGTCTCCCAATCTTCCCTGGGTACCCATGTCTCCTTGATTATCAATGTTCCTCTGTATCCTTGAGTCCCCATGTCTTCCTAAGTTTCTTTGCCTTTCAACTTTTCCTCTCTCCCTAATTACACTTTTTTTTTTATTAGAACGTCAAAAATTTTCGAAGCCTTCCGATGTTCTTATTTTTTTGGATTTGAAGCTTAAAAATGTTCTTAAAATGTTCTTATTTTCAGCATTTTTTGAGCATTTTGATGTAATTTCTTAAGAAATTGCATGTTTTTAAGTCTCCAAAGCCTTAGTATGTTCTTAGAATGTTCTTAAAGTTTTGGGCCTCGAAGCCTTATGTTCTTATATAGTTTGATCTTGTAAAAAAAAAAGTGTATCCCCCTCTCTTTCTCTCTCTCTAGCCTTCCTGTATTACTGAGTATCCTTTTTGCCCTATTCTATCTTTCTTCCATCTTTTACTTTCTTCACTCTCTTTTTTACGGTAACATGATAATCTTTTTTAGAAGAGACTCGGAAATCCCGAGTTATTTTTACCGGATTAAAAACTGAGTTACGAATAAACCTTGTTATCTTATGTTCGACTGTACCTTCTATGAGGTAAATTTCAAATTTGTAACTTGATACATTTCTGTGCCTCAAATGTTCGAGTTATTTCTCTTTTTTAACTTGGTTTTATTTCATTTGAGGAGATAGTGGATTAATGGTCCTCAAGTACCTGACCAACTTAATAGTTTTCCTGGGACCCACGAGTAAAACCTTTTTGTATATGGCAACAAACTGAGCCGAATCTCTCTAAGCTGAATAAAAATTCCATCAGTCCTTCTTCTCCCTTTCATGTAAAAAATTATAAAAATGATGGAAATCTTTAAGAAAATTAAAAACATTAAATTAAAACACTTTTCAATAGTTTGAAACGGCCAAGAAAGTAACTGGAGAGTTCACAAAGCCTGAGACTTCTGGTCATGTCGGGACAAGCATATCCATAACCTGTCCTGGGTCCTCAATAACCTAACCTGGCCAAAGCTGCCCCAAACACCAAAAAAACTATGTACTGACATTCTTTTAGAGCTATTTTCTTTTGATCACCTTGTGTAGCCATTGTTGAATTTCTTTAAATCCAGGCAAAACATGCTGCAGATTTCAAATGTCTATCTTAAATAACCGAGTATTCTTCTATTGATTTTTCTAGAGTTTTCTACATCTTGAGGGCTTAGTGTGAGTGGTAATTGTGGTAATTGATCCATAACTTCAGAGGAAGCGAGAAATGTGAAACCTCTGGTACATAAATATATGTATATAATATGTGGTCTTTTAGTAGCATTTTTAGTTTGGTAGATGTATGAGAATATGAAGTACATCCCTGTCTCAGTGATCCGGTGAAGTTTTGAAATCCACCGGGGTGACTATGAAGTTAAATTTCACTGGGTTTGAATTAGAGATCTCGAAAGCTAACTGGGGTGAGAACTTTGAATTTGATTTTCACCTGGGTAGGTGAAATTCATTTCCAAGCATTATTTATCAAAATATTCTTTATGTTTGATATTCGTGAATTTTTCATTTTTCAACGGGGTAGAAATTTTTAATCAATTTTGACCATTGGGGCTCAAAATTAGCCCTTTTTTTGTTTGGAAATTTTTTCGCTGGACCATCATGCTAGGTTGATGTGAACGGCTCGCCGATCCAGTAGTGAAGAATTAGATAGTACAGATAGACAAATAAAATTAAATCGAAAGAAAATAATGGCACGTACCTGATATGTTCACAAACATACATATTTAGAAGACGTTGTTTAGACATGCCCATTTTAGGAAAGATTAATTTTCAATGGATTGCCCTGTTAAGAGTTTTGTTGAAGATTAGGAAAGTCACATTCAAATCAACCAGATAAGAGATCTGAACTTACCTTCCATATATCTAGATTGGCTATTTGAAAATTCTTTATTTGTGCGTGAAGTCAACTTAAAGATTTTTTCGACTCTAATTACTTTTGGCAACCAATATTCAGCAGCAGGGTTGTCCTCAGCAAAAAAATATTTTATGGCAATAGAAAATTGGACTTTGTAAATATATTTCATTGCAATTTTATGAAAAATTAAAAAAAATGAAATGAAAAAAAAAATTTCAAAGGAAAGAAAAACAAAAAAAAAAGAAGAAAAAAAGGGAAAAAAAAGAAAAAAAGAAAAGGAAAACAAAATATAACGAAAAAAAAAAAAAAAATGAAACAAAAATTTGTAAATATTTTGTAAGCTTCGGATTGGTTCTTTTTCTCCTTATCGATGTGTCCTATCAGAGTAAGACGTTGTTTGGTAGTTTAAAAGGCTTGTGAGTAGAAGAACTAGTCCGAAGCGTTAGAAATAATTCTTAGTTAGGCTAATTTTATGTATATTTGTATGATAAAAGTATTTGCTAGTTTGAAAAAATAGTTTTGTAAAATTTATCAAATAAAGTCAAAATACAAAAAAAAGAAAAAAGAAAAATACAAAACGCAAAAGAAAAATACAAAATATAAAAGAAAAATTCACAATACAAAAAAACTAAAATACAAACAAAAATATACAAAAAATGCAGAAAAACATGAAAAACATGAAAAAAGGAAAAAGTAAAGAATATATTGTTTTTAATTAACTAAAGTTTAAAGTAGGTGAAGTGACTACGATGACACAATGATAGACAATTCGTTGAAAATTGAAGTGGTTTGTTGTTGATACTTGATTATTGGTTGTTTGTTGATTGAATAGATGTTGCCGGTGGTTGGTGTATATTATCGCGGGTGGGTGGAGGAAAAAGGTGACACCTTCTTCGACTTCTTTACCACTTAATTATACCTATCTTCAAAACTTTTATTGATTATCTATTGATCGATTTGGGAAAATAGAATTAACAATACCTGAACTCCATCATCATAGCTGAGTCTCTCGTACAAAGTATAGAAATGACTTTTTAACATTGCTGCATACGCATATCAACAAGAGATTACGTATCTTTCTACCGCATCTTAACACATCTGCATTGACTTTATTTGTTTGTTTCTACACTGCCAATTGATTGAAACGCCAATGTCAACTTATCATACATTATAACCTTACCATGCTGTAAATAACAAATCAAACATGGTAGAAACGAAAGATATTAACAACGAAGACATATTCAAGCTTTTATTAATTCGATGTACAATACTTATGAATACTACAATCTGAAGACACGAGAATTACAGACTGCGACGCTAAAACTGTTGTCACCAACTGATATAAGGATAATTAAATATTCAGCTGTAGAAGGTTGTACGTCACCTTGCTTTCACTTTCCTCCGCCCTTCAATTCATGGTGGTGGTGGTGGCTTGGCGGTTGCTGGAAGTAACTGGTATGTGGCTTATTGTTTTGTTGATTGCTTGCAACTTTATTGGAAATGATTTGAATACACACAGAGACACTTCACCTATTAATCGTTTGTTAAGTTGAATATACGAGTTTTAAAAAAAAATTTCATACATAGTTCTTTTTTCATTGCTGGGGTTATTTGCTGATTTGAATTGAAGGTTGCTTTGAAAAAGTGATTTTTCAAGGTTTTATTTTGAATCTTTTTCATTTTCAACTCTGATTGAATGGTAACTGAGATAAAAAAAGCGATCGTCTATCTTTCAAGTGATCATTTGTTAACATCGTTTAGTCTGGTTGGTTTAAATGTGATGTTTTTTGTTGCCTTTTGTTTTTGGAAAATCCATTGAAAAATCTCTTCCAATGAGCAAGGCATCTAACTTAAAGAAAAAAGAGATTGAATTATGATTCAAAAATCAATCCCTAAACTCAATTGTCTAGACCTCGTGAAGTACTGAAGCATTTGTCAATTTTAGTTTGTGTATACCAGCATCCTTTTTTCTAGATATTGGAGCTTATTAATTAAGGCTGTTAGTCACCATTTTGAATAGAATAAAGTTGTAAAATCAACTTTTGGAATACTCGACCACATCAATATACTAAATACATCAATTCTCTGTGATTTGAACAGTCATTTTACTCAAAAACTATGATAAATCTTTTAAAGAATGTTGGTACAAATTAGGGCCAAGCCATTACCAGTTATGGTTGTTCTACCTAAATAAAGAAAATTAAAGCACCTTTGGGCATGAAAGGGATATGGTTTTTAGGACATGGCCAAATCGTGACTTATCTTATCTCTGATATTTAATAACTACTGAAGCATATCTTTAAAGCATTCCTCTGATGTAATCAAGAAAACTCGACATCATGGTAATTCACAAAGAGTTCGTCCCAACTCCATTTCTGTGGTTAGAGAAAGCACTTTTTTATGTTTTTCCTGTATACCTTACGTCAATAGTCGTTAACTGATTCTAAAATTTGGATTACTTTTTCAACTCCCTGGTAATTCACAAGTAGTTCGTTCTAACTCCAATTCCATGGTTAGAGAAAGCACTTTTTCTGTGTTTTCCAGTATACTTTACACCAACAGTCGTTTTTAAAACTGATTCTGAAAATGTGGTTTACTTTTTCAACTCCCTGATAATTTACAAATTTTTTATTCCAACTCCATTTCTAGGGTTAGAGAAAGCACTTTTCCTGTGTTTTCCTGTATACTTAGCCCCAACAGTCTATTAACTGATTCTGAAACGTGGTTAGTTTTTTGACTCTCTGGTAACTCCCAAAGAGTTCGTTCTAACTCCAATTCTATGGTTAGAGAAAGCACTTTTTCTGTGTTTTCCTCTATAATTTACGCCAACAGTCGTATTAACTGATTCAAAAATGTGGTTCTTTTTTTGACTACCTGGTAATTCCCAAAGAGTTCGTTCTAATTCCATTTTCCTTTATACTTTACGTCAATAGTCGTTAACTGATTCTAAAACGTGGTTACCTTTTCAACTCTCTGGTAAATCACAAATAGTTCATTCAAACTCCATTTCTGTGGTGAGAGAAAGCATGTTTTCTATGTTTTTCCTGTATACTTTACATCAACATTTGTATTAACTGATTCTAAAATTTGGATTACTTTTTCAACTCTCTGGTAATTCACAAATAGTTCATTCCAATTCCATTTCTGTGGTTAGAGAAAGCACTTTTTCTGTGTTTTTTCCTGTATACTTTACGCCAACATTTGTCAACCGATTTCGATTTTGATTTTCGAGATTGTTTCCAGCCCATTATCCTAAAATGTTTGTTACCATGATTTATTTAGTTTAGAGAAAACAATATTTCTGATTTTACCAGTAATTGTCAACAGTATCATCCTAGCCTTTTCAAAGTGTAGACATATTTTATTGGAATCTGGATCAAGCTTATAGAAAACTGGTGAAAAATCAACAGAAATATTTGCATAAATTTCACTACCCGAATAGTTACATAAAGTAGTTCAACTCAACCAACTGTTCATAGTTCCTTCCATAGTTCCATTGGGTGAGAGAGATATTTACCACCTTTTAATGCTGATTTTGTTAATGTTAAAACATCGTTAACAACGAAATTTTCATGGAAAAACGATCAAATCTTGATATTATTATTATTGAGGTCGATCATAAAGGCTCCTAAACCAGCCGCAATTTTTTTAAAACCTTATTTTCTTGAATCGAGGTCTATGTTGAAGTCAACTTTCAATCTCTTCAGTTCACTCGCTGTCATATTTTGCTGGTTGTTCAGCCTTGACAAGGACATTCTTAAACTGCGATTTGTGTGAATGTTTGAAAATCGAAACAAAAATTTACGCCAGCGTGGAAATCTTTTAACGAAATCTTTTTGATTGCGTGCATGCAAAAAAAACCAGACGAGTCTCAAAATTTATTTACTCTGATGCTTGATTTCAATATGCGTTACCTGAAATTTACCGAATTTTACCTGAAACCTTCTTCTCCAAGACGAGCCTATTGGGGATTTGATGCATGGTGTTTTGCGCATTGTCTTCATCACAAACAGGTATCTATTTTTCTATCCACTTCCCAATTTTTTGAAATTTTTAACAATCCCCTACAAAAGATATCTTTTTCACAAACCTCTACGTTCAAATAAAAATAACATATTCGCTCATATTTCTTAAATGTACCCCTCAGTATTACGCATGCTGTGAATGCCATGTCGCATGTTCGAAATCCATAAGGAGCATTCCATAGACAATTTCCAACTTCAAAGCACCAAGTGAATTATGATTTTCTTTAAAATTGCTTTTGATCGAAACATCAATTTGATTTTGAACTTGATGTATAATAAATTGAAAACTTTAGTTTTCTTAGATCAAAGAAGGAGAATTTCAAGAAGAGTTTGTTTTAGACTGAAAAACATGAAATAACGCAAAAAATGACTGAATCGTAAGAATATAAGAATCTTATTTCATGTAGAATTACTTACTATTTTCAATTCCTTTTAGCACGTTTTATATACCTAATGCAGAACAACGCAAAGGAAACTACCATAATCATGGAATGCTCCACGAAAACTTGGTATCCATTTTCTCCGGAGATATTCTAGCCTGCTTTAAATCGAATTTTATACTAAATAACGATCTCAAAAAGTTCTAAGGTAATATACTTTTCAAAAATCAACGTCTCTCAAAAACTTGAGTCTAAGATGGATGTTTTCTTAATCGTGTTGCATCTTTAAAAGACGACCTGGCTTTAATTTTTTAGCAAATTGGACACTTTTTTACCGGAGAAAGGATTTAAAACATTGTGATAAATGATTATTTTCATATTTTTCTGTGCTGACGATTAACTACCGATAAACTTGTCTATCCCAATGAAATAAGTGCTAAATTTTCTTTGAAACCTTCGCCATATTCAAAATTCTTTTGAACAATCGTTATCATCAAAACATTGGCTAGACCTTTCGGGGTCCTCTCAAATTTTGTTCTGTCAGCTCTTCAAACATTATAAAATGATGATACGAGAAGTACCGTTTTCATATTTCTTAAACGCTCTAAACGCCCTAAGCGCCGTAAACATCTGTATGACATGAATTTTCTGTTAAAAGATTCCTTTTGAAAAAATGCACTACATAATGTTTTTTACAAAAACCTAAAACCAAATTACAACAGTTACAATTGAATAACAATGTTGGTTGGATGTTATATGGTGCTCGATCCAACAAAATTTGTCTTTGATCAAGTTTATCGTCATCGTCAATGAAAACCACTTGTCCGAATCATCCTGCAACTTGTCAAATCACGTGGTGAGAATGATTTGCTCTTCCACATGGAAAGTCTTTTGGATGTGTTATCAAAACAGTAAGTCCCTTTTCTTTTCCCTTTTCATTTGAAAATGCAAATTTCTTTCGAAAGGCTCTGACCGTAACTTTGAATCTCATTTTTGGAAAACTTGTTTTCTCAGGATATTTGAGACATTTGGTATAAGGTTTTTACTCAAATTGATCGAAACTGATTAATACTTTACATTTAGCGGTGAAATATTTGAAGCAAAAAAGCCTGCGTCTCTAAACCTGTTTTTGCTTTGCTTTTGTACCTCAAATTTAAAAAGCTTTCTACATATGTTACATGAAACAACACGGTCAGAGCCTCAAAAAATCTTATTTCCCATATCCAATGCTATATCCGAATATCGTTATCAAAGCTTTCAAGTTCTGGGAATTTTTTCAGATACCCCTTGCGTTAGCCAAATCAATCTAGATTGTTTTACCAACATTAATATGTAATCCCTGGTTTTTGTGACTTCTCATCTGGGAGCTTGCTGTTGTCGGGTCCCTTTTAAGTGCCCTTGAGTCAGTGATAATAACATTAAACTTTCTCTCCACGTTAATTGATCGCCGGAATTTTTGCTTCATACATATTGAACATTATCCCTTTCTGGACGCAAAAGCCCCATCCAAACTTTAAACTGTTATATCTCGAAAGCTAAAAGCTTACTTTCACGCGTCAGATATCAAGAGAAAAATTTTGAACTTTTTCTTCTTTAAAACAAGAGTTGACTAAAATTCAGATTTAAAGCTCAGAGCTTCTTGGTGCTTCCACGGCAATCCTAGAGTGAATTTTCTTTCCGGAAAGGGTTAACTCACGTTACATACCTACGATCCCCTTATACTATTGAATATTTAAAAATCAAAATGGCTAATCGACATTGATTTTAAATGCCAATGGAGGAAAAGTTTATTCCACCATTTTGGACCTTTTTTGGTCATAACTACTGGCAACATTGAAATTCAAGAAAAATAGTTTGCTGTCTTGACGCTACCACATTAACTTTGAAAATGCTTGTTAGAAAATCACTCTTTATCAGATGGGTTTGATAGTTTTCCCTTTTTCAAAATTTGTTGCCAAACCCATGTTTCCACTTGCAAGAACTTCTCTTTTAAGACTTTACAAAAATTGAAAGCTCTTTACAAATACTTTCATAAATTGTTGTTTTACTCAACTAAGAGTTTTTTCAACCAAGTGTCTTAAGACGTAAAACATTTCAGCCTTTTTACGAGGCTTTAAACATCTATTACAATTACAGAAAACAGAAATTTAAACCTTTTCGCGCTGATTGTGCTTGAGACTGTCATTTTATGTATGAGCAATTTTCGCCAAAAAATGCTAAACTAATTTCAATAACCGCTGCTACGAAATATCTATTGTCTAATAACTATAATGATTACTAATTTTGCTCTTCAAGTAGATGACCTTTCAATGTGTCCTCGGAAGTCTTCTGTTAGTCTACTTCGCAACTGGAACCTGCGTTCTCTGTCCACTGTTAACGTACAGAACGTCTTCTTGTTCGTTCAAGCATTTCTCTGCCCTTGAATTTCTCTCAATTTTTTATTAATAGCCTCTTCTCTTATTCTACTTCGCAACTGGAACCTGCGTTCTCTGTCCAAAAGAAATATCATGTCTTCGCGTTGTTATCATGAAGAATGACCTCTTGTTCTTCAACCAACTTCTCTGCCTTCAAATTCCTCCAAATATCTTGCATTTCATTTGCTCGTACGCCTTTGAGTCACCTGGTACACTTGCCACAATCTACCACTCATGGGATGATTCTCTCAGTCAAATCAAAGTCCTTTCCTTCATAACGCAACTCGAAGAGCACTTGCATGTAGACCTTCATGTGTCAATCGAAATTGTCAATTTTACCACCTCATGACATTTTCAGTGTTTTTCGAAAAGTTTAACCCTTTAAGTGCCCCTAACCCTGACCCCTTTAAAAGAAATTTAATTAATTTCACAAATTTGAAAATTTCAAAATCCCAAAAGGTTTAGAATAAATTTATGATGAAATGTAAAAACACAATATAAAAGGTGTAGTGCCAAGAGTGTATCTGGCGTTTATCATTGGTCAGTTTACCTTAATTTTCCTCATCTATGCTGCTGATATGATATGATCGTTCTTTATTGAAAAAGAGCCAATGCAAAAATTTGCTTAGGTGTGTTCAAATATCTTCTGAAGTGGTACATCAATAGCTTTGACTACTTTCATACACGGGAGAGTTCATATATAGAGTAAATATATTTTTTTTTTCAAAATTCAAATTTATTTGATGAAGTTTGTGGCAATATAATCTACAGCGGACACAATAAAGGATTGAAACTCTCATAGTCAAAAATTCCTCTTAAAACTATTTTGTGTATTTTTAGAAATAATCAAAAGTTCAAATTTAAATGTAACTTTGGGAAAACTCACGATCTAAACCTTTTCCCCTCAGAAACAAGCTTTTTTATAAGAATATCCACGATGAAACCGGCCGTAAAATTAAGAATATGCTATAAGTATCAGCGTCATGGAGTTTGGCAACTGAACCTAAGAATTCCAATTTTGGAGCTTTTTTAACTGGAAATTGCCAATTTATCCCTCAGACATTTTTATTAGAACAAAACTATATTAGAACAACATAAGGCTTCGATGATCAAAGTTTTACGAACAAGTTTTGAAATTGGACAAAAGTACTCACATTATGGTGAATATAAGAACATGTTAAGAACACTTTTAGGCTCAAAACTCAAAAAACATCCGACGGCTTCAAAGTTTTTGGAAGCTCTTATAAAAAAAACCGTGTAAGGCTCAAAGCTTTTACAAAAATGTGATTTGTATTACATGTCGAATTTAAATTGACCTTAGGATAACGATTTTTCCATGACGAAATTGAAAAGCACCATCCTTTAATAAAAAAACGCGTAAAATTTAGCTGTTATTTTACCCATAGCCGTAATTTAGGCGCAAAACCATTGTCAAGTTTCAAGTCGTAGAAATTCATTCGGAAAGTATGACACCAAAACTAAGACTTTGCAATGACTTCCTGAGAGAATATCTAACTTGGTCGGCACTTAAAGGGTTACTTTTCAAAGCTTTGTTAAAGAGCAACTTTACTATTGATCATCAGCATGTTTGTTGCCAGATTTTGATGATAAACCATAAGTAAGAAGAACTGTCATGTGGTCAAGCCTAAAGCAAAACTAGTTAATTATGTTCAGTTTGTTTGTTTTTAACTACTTTGTTTTATTCTAGTTGTGTTTCTCTGGCTAGCCGTTTAATTTCGTTGTTACTAAAAGTGGTAACACAGGGTAACACATGGTAACAGGGGGTAACACTAGGGTAACAGGGGGTAACACATGGGTAACACATGGGTAACAGGGGTAACACTAGGGTAACAGGGTAACAGTTTGAAAATGGTGGCTCTGAGGGGTCGGAAATTTGAAAATTGACTTAACCAATGTTGTTGGTGAATACAATGATAGAATGAATGATGCTGGTCAATGCAATGATGGAATCGATGTTGCTGGTGAATGCAATGATGGTGTTACTGGTGAATGCAATGATGGTGTTACTGGTGAATGCAATGATGGAATCAATGGTGCTGGTGAATTCAATGTTGGAATCAATGGTGCAGGTGACTGAAATGATGGAATCGATGTTGCTGGTGAATGCAATGATGGTGTTACTGGTGAATGCAATGATGGAATCAATGATGCTGGTGAATGTAATGCTGGAATCAATGGTGCAGGTGACTGAAATGATGGAATCGATGTTACTGGTGAATGCAATGATGGTGTTACTGGTGAATGCAATGATGGAATCAATGGTGCTAGTGAATGTAATGCTGGAATCAATGGTGCTGGTGAATTCAATGTTGGAATCAATGGTGCAGGTGACTGAAATGATGGAATCGATGTTGCTGGTGAATGCAATGATGGTGTTACTAGTGAATGCAATGATGGAATCAATGGTGCTGGTGAATGCAATGGTGGAATCAATAGTGCAGGTGACTGAAATGATGGAATCGATGTTACTGGTGAATGCAATGATGGTGTTACTGGTGAATGCAATGATGGAATCAATGGTGCTGGTGAATGTAATGCTGGAATCAATGGTGCTGGTGAATTCAATGTTGGAATCAATGGTGCAGGTGACTGAAATGATGGAATCGATGTGCTGGTGAATGCAATGATGTGTTACTGGTGAATGCAATGATGGAATCAATGGTGCTGGTGAATGCAATGGTGGAATCAATGGTGCAGGTGACTGAAATGATGGAATCGATGTTACTGGTGAATGCAATGATGGTGTTACTGGTGAATGCAATGATGGAATTAATGGTGCTGGTGAATGTAATGCTGGAATCAATGGTGCTGGTGAATTCAATGTTGGAATCAATGGTGCAGGTGACTGAAATGATGGAATCGATGTTGCTGGTGAATGCAATGATGATGGTGTTACTGGTGAATGCAATGATGGAATCAATGGTGCTGGTGAATTCAATGTTGGAATCAATGGTGCAGGTGACTGAAATGATGGAATCGATGTTACTGGTGAATGCAATGATGGTGTTACTGGTGATTGCAATGATGGAATCAATGGTGCTTGTGAATGTAATGCTGGAATCAATGGTGCTGGTGAATTCAATGTTGGAATCAATGGTGCAGGTGACTGAAATGATGGAATCGATGTTGCTGTGATGCAATGATGGTGTACTGGTGAATGCAATGATGGAATCAATGGTGCTGGTGAATGCAATGGTGGAATCAATGGTGCAGGTGACTGAAATGATGGAATCGATGTTATGGTGAATGCAATGATGGTGTTACTGGTGAATGCAATGATGGAATTAATGGTGCTGGTGAATGTATGCTGGAATCAATGGTGCTGGTGAATTCAATGTTGGAATCAATGGTGCAGGTGACTGAAATGATGGAATCGATGTTGCTGGTGAATGCAATGATGGTGTTACTGGTGAATGCAATGATGGACAATCACAATGGTGCTGGTGAATTCAATGTTGGAATCAAGTGCAGGTGACTGAAATGATGGAATCGATGTTACTGGTGAATGCAATGATGGTGTTACAAAATACAAAAAAAAAGGAAAAAAAGACACAAAAGTTTATTTGCTCTCTCAACCGTAGAGAACATCCAAATCAAGTCCTGATGTAATTTGACAAAGAGACGCTTTTTTACAAAAAATATTGATATACTTTTGTATATAGTGTGGATCTTTAAGCTTTATTAGCCAAATATTCTTATTGTACCGAATGAGATGCCTTAGTAAAACTAGATTAAAATTGTCATTAAGCAAACACCCCGCGAACACTGGAAGGCCAGTTTTAGAGGTACAATGTTCTCATTATTCTATTTTCCTTATATTGACAAAATGCTTATTTTATTAGTTTGATATTGATGATATAAACGGATAGAAAGTGAAACCCTATTTAACTTTCAATAGCTTTAAAACACGTAGCTTTTATATTTTTACCCCTCAGTCCCCAGGGCCATTGTATTAACTAGCACCATTAATTCCATCATTGCATTCACCAGTAACACCATCATTGCATTCACCAGTAACATCATTCCATCATTTCAGTCCCTGCACCATTGATTCAACATTGGAATTCACCGCACCATTGATTCCAGCATTACATTCACCAGCACCATTAATTCCATCATTGCATTCACAAGTAACACCATCATTGCATTCACCAGTAACATCGAATCCATCATTTCAGTCACCTGCACCATTGATTCCACCATTGCATTCACCAGCACCATTGATTCCATCATTGCATTCACCAGTAACACCATCATTGCATTCACCAGCAACATCGATTCCATCATTTCAGTCACCTGCACCATTATTTCCAACATTGAATTCACCAGCACCATTGATTCCGGCATTACATTCACCAGCACCATTGATTCCATCATTGCATTCACCAGTAACACCATCATTGCATTCACCAGTAACACCATCATTGCATTCACCAGCAACATCGATTCCATCATTGCATTGACCAGCATCATTCATTCTATCATTGTATTCACCAACAACATTGGTTAAGTCAATTTTCAAATTTCCGACCCCTCAGAGCCACCATTTTTAAACTGTTACCCTGTTACCCTAGTGTTACCCCTGTTACCCATGTGTTACCCATGTGTTACCCCCTGTTACCCTAGTGTTACCCCCTGTTACCATGTGTTACCCTGTGTTACCACTTTTAGTAACAACGGTTTAATTTAGTATCTGAGTTTTTATTAAGTAATTTGGAAGATAGAATTTGGTAATTTTTCCCCAGTTGTGTGTTTTGGCAAAGACTTTGGTTTTGGCTAGTTGCGTTTTATTGCATTTTTTATCAGACTAATTTAGAAATTTCACAGTTAAAAATTACTACAGTATATTTTTTGAGAATTTTTGTTTGCTTTCCCCAGTTGTGTATTTTGGCTAGTTGCGTTTTGTTGCATTTTTTTATCAAACTAATTTAGAAAATTCGTAGTTAGAAATTTGAGCTATATTATTTGAGATTTATCGTTTGCTTTCCCCAGTTGTGTGTTTTGGCTAGTTGCGTTTTGTTGCATTTTTTATCAAACTAATTTAGAAATTTCATAGTTGAAAATTTTGGTTACAGTATATTATTTGAGAATCTTTTTTTGCTTTCCCCAGTTGTGTGTTTTCGTTAGTTGCGTTTTGTTTCATTTTTCTATCAAACTATTTTAGAAAATTCATTGGCAGAAAATTTGAGTTATATTTTTTGAGATTTATTCATTGCTTTCCCCAGTTGTGTGTTTTGGTTAGTTGCGTTTTGTTGTATTTTTTATCAAACTAATTTAGAAAATTCGTAGTTAGAAATTTTAGTTACAGTATAGATTATTTGAGAACTTTTGTTTGCTTTCCCCAGTTTTATGTTTTGGCTAGTTGCGTTTTGTTGTATTTTTTATCAAACTAATTTAGAAAATTCATAGTTAAAAATTTTGGTTACAGTATATTATTTGAGAATATTTGTTTGCTTTCCCCAGTTGTGTTTTGGCTAGTTGCGTTTTGTTGCATTTTTTTATCAAACTAGTTTAGAAAATTTATAGTTACAAATTTTGGTTACAGTATATTATTTGAGAATTTTTGTTTGCTTTCCCAAGTTGTGTTTTGGCTAGTTGTGTTTTGTTGCATTTTTTATCAAACTAATTTAGCAGAAAATTTATAGTATATCATTTGAGATATCGTTTTTGTGTCTTTACTACACTAACAATTCTAAAAGATTCAATTCTAAAGAATTTTAGTTATTCCATTTGAGTTCTCCAAATTCTCCGCCGGGGAGGATGAGGGGGCTTTTGAGTACCTTCTTGGTGGGGCGAAAGCAAGTGCCTCGAAGCACTGCCTCGTACTGAACAGATGGAAACACTTCCTGGTTCAAACTGTTTTTTGTTAATATCTAGATTATCTTGCTGTTCTAACTGAGATATTTAGATAATTTTTTTGTTCCTCATCATAATCTGGTTCTACTGCATGCTATTGATTCTATTCTTTTGTATTTAGGAAAATTAATTTAAGCAATTTTTTCTTTGTCTTACACTAGTGTCATTATTATTAATGGCGGCTATATGTCATCTTTTTTTTTTACTTTACTGGTTACCATTTTTGCTAATGACGTAATGCTTCAAATATTTTATATGATTCTAAACCTTAAACTCTTATTGTTATATGCTTGATGATGGTTTCTTAGCATTGTCACTGTCTGTTTGATGGTTTCTTATCACTAACTGTTTGTTGGTTTTATACTACTAAAAGCTTGATGGTTTCTTTCTACTATCTGTTTGATGGTTTCTTACCAATATCTGTTTGATGGTTTCTTACCAATATCTGTTTATTGGTTTCTGACCACTGTCTGTTTGATAGTTTCTTAACAATATCTGTTTGATGGTTTCTTACCAATATCTGTTTAACGGTTTTTTAGCAATATCTGTTAAACAGTTTCTTACCGCTATCAGTTTGATAGTTTTTTAGCATTATCAGTTTGATGGTTTCTTACCACTATCAGCTTGATGGTTTCTTACCACTATCTGTTTGATGGTTTCTTACCAATATCTGTTTGATGGTTTCTTAACAGTGTCTGTTTGACGGTTTCTTACTACTATCTGTTTGATGGTTTCTTATCACTATCTGTTTGATGGTTTCTTACCAATATCTGTTTAACGGTTTCTTACTAC
Organism: Clytia hemisphaerica; assembly: GCF_902728285.1. NCBI lineage: Eukaryota > Metazoa > Cnidaria > Hydrozoa > Leptothecata > Clytiidae > Clytia > Clytia hemisphaerica. The sequence continues at coordinate 48,793 of NW_027104429.1, read as the reverse complement.
TATCTGTTTGATGGTTTCTTATCACTATCTGTTTGATGGTTTCTTACCACTATCAGCTTGATGGTTTCTTACCACTAAAAGCTCGATGGTTTCTTACCACTATTTGTTTGATGGTTTCTTACCACTATCTGTTCGATGGTTTCTTACCAATATCTGTTTTACGGTTTCTTACTACTATCTGTTTGATGGTTTCTTACCACTATCTGTTAGATGGTTTCTTACCACTATCTGTTTGATGGTTTCTTAACAATATCTGTTTGATGGTTTCTTACCGCTATCTGTTTGATAGTTTCTTACCACTGTCTGTTTGATGGGTTTTACCCCTTTCTGTCTGATGGTTTCTTACCACTATCAGCTTGATAGTTTTTTACCACTGTTTGTTTGATGGTTTCTTAACAATATCTGTTTGATGGTTTCTTACCACTATCTGTTTGATAGTTTCTTATCACTATCTGTTTGATGGTTTCTTACCACTATCTGTTTGATGGTTTCTTACCATTGTCTGTTTGATGGTTTCTTACCACTGTCTGTTTGATGGGTTTTACCCCTTTCTGTTTGATGGTTTCTTACCACTATCTGTTTGATGGTTTCTTACCACTATCAGCTTGATAGTTTTTTACCACTGTCTGTTTGATGGTTTCTTACCACTATCTGTTTGATGGTTTCTTCCCACTATCTGTTTGATGGTTTCTTACTACTATCAGCTTGATAGTTTTTTACCACTGTCTGTTTGATGGTTTCTTACCACTATCAGCTTGATAGTTTTTTACCACTGTCTGTTTGATGGTTTCTTACCACTATCAGTTTGATGGTTTCTTATCACTGTCTGTTTGATGGTTTCTTACCACTATCTGTTTGATGGTTTTTTACCACTGTCTGTTTGATGGTTTCTTACCACTATCTGTTTGATGGTTTCTTACCGCTATCTGTTTAATTGTTTCTTACCACTGTCTGTTTGATGGTTTCTTAGCAATACCTGTTTGATGGTTTCTTACCACTTTCTGTTTGATGGTTTCTCACCACTATCTGTTTGACGGTTTCTTACCACTATCTGTTTGATGGTTTCTTAACAATATCTGTTTGATGGTTTCTTAACAATATCTGTTTAACGGTTTTTTATCACTATCTGTTTGATTTTTTCTTACCACTATCAGCTTGATGGTTTCTTACCAATATCTGTTTGATGGTTTCTTACCAATATCTGTTTGATGGTTTCTTACCAATATCTGTTTGATGGTTTCTTACCAATATCTGTTTGTTGGTTTCTTACCATTGTCTGTTTAAAGGTTTCTTACCATTGTCTGTTTAAAGGTTATTTACCCATATCTGTTTAACGGTTTTTTTACTATCTATTTGACAGGTACTAACTCAACGGTTTTTATCGCTATCAGCTAGATTGTTTTATATTACTGCCTGCTCAATGTTTACTTACACCTGCCTGTATACTTGTTTGGTTCAATTAGCTGCCTATCTGGTACAGCTTTTGCTTAATGGTTTTTCTTACGTAATATACGAAAATCTACTATTTTTACTTTAAATCCTCCTCAATCGGAATAAAGTCTTTGGAGATTAGATCTAATCCAGCCAACGCTTTCAACTTCTCCATGCAAGTAACGGGACGCTGATTAGTGTCAGGAATATCCGGTACATATCGTCATCATCGGGTTCGTCGGTCATTTCGTTGGCCGATCCGTCGGTTGGTTCGTCAGCCGGTTCGTTTGGCTTTTTCCTTTTGGCAGGACTTGAAAAAACGACGTCAGTCATTTCGATTGTCGGTTCGTCGGCCGGTTCATCAGCCCGTTCGTTCGGCTTTTTTCTGAATTTCAGACGCATTGAAAGGTCCATCTACTAAGAGCTTTTTCTATTTAGAAATGTCGAAATTAATTGAACTCAGTGCCCAACAAGTCCATAGTTTTGTTAAGTTATACTGTGAGTTTCAGGATTCGATTTTATCATCCCTTCTTTTTCTATTGTTTAGGGGAGTTCTTACTCAGATTTTGGTATACAAAATTTGAAGCTCAGTTTTTTATCATAACTCTCCATCAAGTTATCCGATTCTCAAGTTTTTATTTATCAAAATCTAAGCCAGAAATTTCATCTGAGTGGTGGAAATAGTATCAATGATGGATTCAACCCTCAGTTTCCCCATCGCGCAGAATTGACGTTACAGTTTTTGACATCAAACAAATCCGGGGGTTTTGACGTAGATTTTTGACGTCAAAAAATAGAAGTTGGAAGTTTTTTAATTTTTCTTTCCCCTTGTTTATTACACTGCTTCCTGTGTATAATGTTTTCAAACATAAATTTGATATTTTTGAATCACTGAATCTGTCCTCTTTTAAGAAATACCAAACTTGCTTAGATTTGTAAGTTTGTAAAAACGTTTGAAGCGATAATGTAAAGGTTACTTTTTTTATATGTTTTTGAAAATTTGACAAACTTTAAGAGAGCAGGAACGATACAAGTTGAGTAGCTTTCAATTTCCCACCCCTCTAGAGAGAAAGTTTAGCCCTTTCTCTTTTCAACGGTGTATAAATTTATGTATCGATTAAGACAATTTCCATCGACTTTTTTGTCCTAAAGATAGGCACTGTCACTCTGACGAAAAAAAATAAAGGCTGATAAATTCTGACGTTAATGACAAAAATGATGACAGAGATTTAAGTATATTTGGACAATTTTCCCACCCATCGCAAGTGAAAGAGGATAAAAAATGCTAAAAAATGATATATAAAAAAGTACAGGTTGTAATCCAATTTCCATCGATTTTTTGCCTTGAAGTTATATCTTTTTTCAAATGCTGTAACGTCAATTTTAACTTCACGTTTCAATGGAAGCGCAATTTCGAAAAAGAAATCCCTTTATTTTACAAATCACCGACACATATCTACTCATTCTCTTTAGCATTTTTTACCTCCAAAATAAATAAAACTTACTGGTTATCCTTGGGAGTTTTTGATGTCCAAAAATGAATCACCATTAATAAAAACAAAGTTTAGATAAATAAAGGCTCCCATCGAAAACTGAATTTCGAAGGGAGGAAAGTCTGTAGTGAAAACTGAAGCAAACAAAGCATTCCATTTCCATACATACATACCTCTTACAACCATATCTCAATGTAATAAATTTTATAACTTTCTGTTTTCAAAGTCTTTTCAAAATATGAATAAGATCACAATATTTTAGGCTTAATTTTTAGAAAATGTTTTCTTCTCAAAACCAAACTCACAAATGAATTCAATGTTTTGATTGCAACATTTTCGAATCTTTCGAATGCGTGACGCAATTTGATTGGTAGAAAATAGAACTCGCGCGAAAAACAATGCAACGACTTCATTTTATAGATGACAAAAATTGCAACATCAATTCTGCGCGATGCCTTTCTTTAAAATCTTTTTCAAATTAGCTACCAGTTATTTTTTAAATGTTATAGTTTTTGGAAGAGTATGAGTAACATTGGGTTTGTGCTCGTTAGAAAAATAATTGTAAGTTTGGCATTATCAAATGATGATTGGATATTTCAATCATTCATCTGATAAGAACATGTGTATTACTATCTTTTCAAGGAACACCAATTTCAATGTTATTTCAATTCTTCCAAAAGTTTTAAGTCTTTCAAATCTAATTGACAGAAAATTTGACAAAGGAAACTTGCTCAATACGGGATGTGCCACAAATAAGTTACCCTCTTTGATTTGATATTGTAGGCAGTAGAAATGAGATTTTTCAAAGACTGTTTCGGAATAATTCAGAGGAAAGCCTAACTTAAAATGTGGTGTATTACTTTTTAATTTTACTTCATTGGTTCAAAAACCTAAAATGTCAATTTAGAAATATGTCAAAAAAGGCTAAAAACAAGGATATTAAATTGATTGTAATGAATACAGACACAAACCGATTTTATGCATCGGGAAATGTATTTCCATTATGTAAGAAGCACTTATTTACAAAGTAAAGCATCCCTGTAAATACAGGGTGAATCAAGATGAGCTGCAACAGTTCAAACAAGGCATTTTTCTCAAAACTTTCACCCTTCTTCACCTTTCTCAACGATAATGCACATACAGACAACTTTCGGAAACTCTTGGAAAGACGTTGAAAATTTTGTGGGGGTTGAAGCATTCTGCATCTTGTTTATGCCCAAGGGGAAAACAGAAGTAAAAAAAAAACAAACAATAAAGATAAAGAAAGCAAAAAGAGTGTTACAAGGAGCAAGACTTTGTATTTTAATGTTTTGGTAAAAGAAGTCCTTTCTCTCATAAAACAATACCCTTGTTTTTAGCCTATTTTTGACATATTTTTAAATTGACATTTTAGGTTTTTGAACATAACTTTTGAACCAATGAAGTAAAATTAAAAATTAATACACCAAATTTGAAGTTAGGCTTTCCTCTGAATGATACCGAAACAATCTTTGAAAAATCTCTTTTCTACTGCCTACAATATCAAATCAAAGAGGGTAACTTATTTGTGCCACACCCGATATGAAAACTTCTTTTGGTATTCTTTCTTATAAAAGGCACTCTTTATGTTTCGAGCAAAAAAAAATACTTTATAATAAAAACGTACAGCGGTATTAGATCAAAAAATGATATTTACAACTTCACAAATTATTTTGAAGCTAAAACATTGTAACTGTTTTGAAAAGTTCAATTTTTCGACAAAGAGTCCTCTTTGTACACCTTTTCTACCGAATCTCCACAACCAGCATTGTTCCTCTTCCAACCGTCTTCTTGGTGATTATTGGCATACGGTGGGAACTCCTGTTTTGACCGCAATTGTTTCATCTTCTCTCTCTGATGCAACCCAACGAAATTGTAAGTTTTCTTATTTTTACACTTGATTGAATTCAATTTATTTTTTAGGTAATGCTTCAACATGTACTCTTAATTTGCATTTCCTTTTTAGGTGAACATTAAACCTATTTGCTTTTTAGGCTGGTCTCTTGCATATACAGTTGACTCTTGCTAATTCGAATAAATCCTCTCTCGCCTCGGTCTCGATTTTGTTTATCAAGTAGCTCTCAGAAAAGAGCTAGCACTATTCGATCATATCTTTTTCATCTTTGTCAGAACTCTTAAAAATCAAACTTAAATGGTACTCAGTGTCGTAGACCCAGTGGGACCCCTGCTCACTGGGAAATTTTACCAAAATTACGTCCCCAGTGGAAAAATACCCTTCAATTTAAGCTCCCCCCACTGGAAAAATTGACTTCATCCCCACTTTGTAATTAAGTGAGAAAACCTTCCCACTAGATTGACCTTGAAATAATTAGAATTTTTATCCACGTTAGAATTTTAAAATAATTATTTCGAGCTTTACTGTGGGAAAAAGAACTACCCGCCACTGTTACAGTGTTTAATTCTTAGCCTCAGTAATTTATCCGGGGTGCTAGGTTTACAGGGTGACGGGGGTACCGCCCGGCTTTAAACCCTCGGACCCTTGGCGGGAGTAAAAAGGGAGAAAACAGTGGAAAATATTGTGATATTTACGACCCTTATTGGGACTAATTTGACCAATTGATGTTTTAGGGTGTTTTTTCCGACCTTTATTTTTCTGATTTTTCTAACCTTTACAGGGACTGACAGGCTCTAAATAAGCACCCACACAGTGGAACAAACCCATACCTTCACTTGCCTGAGTAACCCCTCCCCAAGTGATGTTCTGACCTTTTGTCAGATTTTAACAATAGAGAATATTAAAACAATATTTCAACATGTTGAATTTCGGTTCAAGATAGCTATCTCGTATGGCCTACTACAGTTTGAAATTTTCTCTACTACAACGAGCTATGAGAAGGTTGATTTTCCTTTTGAGCCTCCCACTAAGAATTAGCTACCATTTGAACTACTTTTTTCAAATCCATATATGTAATACAGTCTATAGTTGGAGCGAACTTTCTTCATCATCTAAATTTCCACTTTGACCTCCAAAGAAAGGCTTGCCGTTCCACTATTTTCACTTTAGTTACGTTTGTGAAGTCTCTCCAAATCATTGAACGATAATATTTGTATAACTTTGAATCAAATCCAGTGCATAACCTTTGAACGTTTTTTGATAATCGTAAGTAGAGCGGTTATCGGTTGACGAGCTTCTTTTTTCAGTCAGTTGAATGAACGACTTGACTTCTGAGAAGTTCTTAAACGCAAATCGTCGTTAAGGCATCTTGCATGATGATTTGACAAAATCTATATGCATGACATCTTTGTTTGCAGATTGAACGCATCACCAGTCTGTTGCTCTATTGAGTATCTTTTGAGGAACTTTGTTTGGCTTCTGCCGTATAATTCTATTCTACAATCAGTGCCATAACATATTGGCACGTTTGGCTAATTTAACATTTTTCGAAAATTGAAGCTCGAGCGAGAATGTCAATTTCGGGCCTTCACCTTGATTTCAACGATTATTTCGATCTGGGAGGGATTTATTGGTTTCTAGGCTATATTTCAAGCCCTACTGGACCATTTTTGAACTTTTGGATTCTCACATCCTAAGGTCCGAAGTCTTAAGTCTAGCGTTAAAACTCAGAGTTAAAACTCCACCCTTCGAACCTACTTTAGAGCACTTGCAAATCGATTGTGGTTTCAAAACACCCTGGTGGATTTCCTTTTTGTGCCAAGTATTTCGTCACCGATTGTAGATGCCGCCAACGGTTTTCGTGATGGCTTGATTGGCGTTTTTCCAAATTCGTGATTTCATGTTTTAATATTTAAAGTGCGTGATTGCGTGATTGGAGGAACCAACGTGATCAACGTGATCGTAATAGAAAGGAAACTATTGTCGTGATAATGTGATTTGGGATTTCCTTTTGCGTGATTGCGTGATTTGAAAGGAGACTGGGGGCCTCATTCTAGAACCTTTCAGAAAGTTTTTTTTCGAATCTTTGTATAGCTGGTTTTTGAGCTTCTGACTCTCTAGTATATCCTACGTCGAGGTGGACTTAATTTTCTTTAAACGTGTGAATTCTCGAACCTTTCCTATTTGGTAGAATATTTCTTACCATTCCAAGTTCTCTTTTTTTCAAGCTTTACCTAGTCTTTTGTTGCAAAAGTTTTCGTTGAAATCACTCGTAAGTGAAACTAACCAATTGATCTTTTTTCAATCCTTTCTTTTGTTCAAAGCCATCGTCCTACTTCTGTACTTCGTACAAAGTACTATAGTTTGTTGTTCTTACATTTCACAAAATCTTTATTCTTGGACCTACCACGGAGGTCCTTTGAATTAACTGATGTTGGTTGGTTGGTTGGTTGGTTGGTTGGTTCGTTGGTTGGTTGGTTCGTTGGTTGGTTGGTTCGTTTCTCGGGAGAGGCTCATTAGTTATTTCTGATTTTTTGCAAAGTGAAAAAAAATTTAGGGCAGATTTAGGCCAAAAAGTGACTAAAGATGGGTTTTTTTTGGACTTCACTTTTTATCGTCGATAGGGAAAAATCACGCCAAAATATTTATTCACTCCAGTACCTACGACTATAAGTCAATATTAATTTGAGCTGTGATACTCACGGTAATCTATTCAATCTACTCGCTGCACTTTTTTACCCTCTTGCTATTTATCCTATTTTTATATGATTCTCATCATCAGGTAGGTCCATTCAGCATGTTGCTTGCTTCACCGAAAAATTACTTCTACACGTAAAACTGAATTAGCGGGAGTCAACTATATAACCACCACTTCTACCTTCAATTAGCTATCTTTATTTCTCAATGGGGTACCTTACCGGGTCGAGCGAGCTTGGCATCTGATGAATTGATCTTTCCACCGTGTTCGATCTCTCATGAGTACCGGGAGGTCCTCTTTCAAGCAGCCTAGATCTTCACAGGGTTGGTCAAGATACGTCTTTGCTGGTCTACCGCGTGTTTTAAAACCGTGATTTGGTTGCCAAAGGACAAGATCGCTAGCCAGCTCATCTTTGCTCCTAAAAAAATGCCCAGCGAATCTAAGACGTCTGTCCTTCAATGTTTGGCTTATTGGTGGAAGATCTCCGTAGAGTAATCTCTTTGTTGGGTGGGGTATTCCATCTTATTGAGGAGGGAACGTTTTTTGAAGGTCAATCTTTGGATATTTGACTAAATTCTGAAATTCCTACTTGTATTGATAAGGTTTTAAAGTAAGGGTAAGAAGGGTACTAGTTTAAGAAAAGAGGAAATAAGGTCCTTCTTTTCTTCGTTTTTCCTTTTTTTAAATATCTTCATTCATTTTGATTATTGGTACATCCCTGTCTCAGTTGCACGATGGGAATTTTCACTATTTGAGGATAAAAGTTGGGTCGCATTTATTACATATAGCCCAAAAAAATTCAATTCTTCCAATGTGTTTTAGTGTATTCTAATGGGCCCCTGTTAAAATTAAAATATCGACTCTATCCATGTTCAACTAATCTTTATACACCATGGCTATTATGTTTATGTAGTAGATTAATTTCAAAATTGTCACAAAAATAAGCACATCCATGTTCAGCCTAAGATAAGACGTGTGTATTTATTCTGTGCTTAATTCATCTTTTTTCTTCTTGAAAATTTGAGCTATTAGTAGAAGAAGCATGGTGAAGATGACTTACGGATCTCTGTTTCTTGTTCCAACGAATCGACAGACGAATAGTTGTCTTATGAAATGTTACCGATTGTTTTACCAATTACTATCTGTTTCGCAAAGGTTTTTATGGGTATTTTAACCGCTAATAACGACTAATACTAGTAAAATCTCAATAACACAATTTTTTTTCAAGGTTGGAGCCTGTTTTGCGCTCATTACAGACTATGTAACTAATATAGAGAAAATTGTATTTGCGATCTTAATTCTCACTGCGAAAATTAGTTCTCTTAGGTAAGGCACTTTAAAATTTGAAATGAAAGAAAAAGCATGGTAAGGACGCCTCACGGATTATTTCCATTTCCGAATCGTACGAATAAAGGCAGCCATATAAAATGTCGCTGATGCCACTGCTTGAGTCGTCAAAGGTTTCTCCTAGTTGTAGAAAAGAGAAAATAATGTTTGTTAGCTAAAATAGAAAATTTCTTTCCTGTCTGTTTGCATAAGGATTTCAGGATGGACGGATGGTTAATGTACATGAAAACTTGAAATTAAAGTAGCATAGAAAAGACGACTTACAGATTTCCATTTCCGAAACGTACGAATAAAGGCTGTCATATGAAATGTCGCTGATGCCACTGCTTGTGTCGTCAAGGGTCTCTCCTAGTTGTATTAAAGAGAAAGTTACGTTTGTTAAATTTTTTTCTGTATGCTTGCATAAGGATTTCAGGATGGACGGAGGGTTAATGTACATGAAAACTTGAAATCAAAGTAGCATAGAAAAGACGACTTACAGATTATTTCCATTTCAGAATCGTAAGAGTAAAGACTGTCATATAAAATGTCGGTCATACCACTGCTTGAGACGTCAGAGGCATTTCCTAATTGTAGTAAAGAGAAAATGATGCTTGTTTGCTAAAATAGAAATCTCTCTGTTTGCATAAGGATTTCAGGATGCACACATGGTTAATGTACATGAAAATCATGGCATCGTGTACAATTTATATCATGGCAATGATGATTTACGAATTTTCATTTTTTTCACCGACGAATCGTCGGACGAAAAGTCGTCAAGCAAAACGTCATCAGATTTTGCCAAGATTAGCAGCTGCAGAAGCTCCAATCGAACGCAAACTATGAACGCCATAATGATTTTGGTTCAAACCTAATATATATTTCATCACCTTCTTTATGTCTTCTCGTACTGAGATCTATGAAATTGGTTGATTATGATTCCACAGTAGTTGTTTTTGTTTGGATTTTGTTACTCCTCTAAAAATTAAATTCTCAGAATAATTCAAGGAACTTTTCAACACCCCGCGGCTTGACCCTAAGCTTTTTGGGGGTTCCTTTCATCAAGGGAGGGGGGTGTTTCAATCACCATTGCATGAATTTTGAGCTAGAGGTGGTATGGACCTAAAATAGATAAAAATAGAGTTAAGATCATGTTTCAAACGGATTAAGAACACTTTGATTCAACATAATAAGTTGTTAACTTTTTTTAAACAAAATTATAAATGAAAAAATTAAGAACAAATTGAAAACTGCTATTATTTCAAGGGTGGGGAATACGCCCGAACAAGGCTGAAACAAGAAAAACAGATTTTCACTATCATCAAAAGCTTCGAGACGGATGATTAGAATTGCAGTTCAAACAGTACCAAACCTCTTCACTATTTTCTTGACCAACATACAGTAAGGGGCACGCTGTTTTACCAACAAATGTTTTCATCTTCTCAAATACCTCCTCAATTGGAATGCAGTTGTCGGTCTTCAAAGCTTCCAACTTCCCCATGCAAGTAACGGCGGGGTGAACGTCCAGTACATCGTCATCAACGGGCTCGTCGGCCATTTCGTCGTTTGGTTCGTCGGCCGGTTCGTTCGTCTTTTTCCTTTTGGCAGGACTTGAAAAAACGACGTCAGTCATTTCGATTGTCGGTTCGTCGGCCAATTCTTTGACCGGTTCGTCAGCCCGTTTGTTCGACTTTTTTGTTTTGGCAGGACTCGGTACTAATGTAAAAACGTCAATCGTTCCGCTGGTTGGCTTGTCAGATGTTTTGTCGGCCAGTTTGCGTGCTGGTTCGTTCAGATTTGTCCTTTTTTCAATAACCTGTTTTTCTTTTTAATTACGATTCAATTCATCCCATTTTGTATGATAAAACTAAAACTTATCCACAGTGTTAAGGCTTCTAGAATTCAAAGAATTTTCGATAATTTTCAGAAAGACTCTTTAACATTGCATCATGAACATTACCGATGACAAAGAGCCTCTTCGTACACAATTTTACAGACTCTCCACGATCGCCATCATAACAAACGGCATGATCTTCACCAACATGTCCTCTTCACTATCTTCTTGACCAACATACAGTAAGAAGCACGCTGTTTTGCCAAAAAATGTTTTCATCTTCTCAAACACCTCCTCAATTGGAATGCAGTTGTCGGTCATCAAAGCTTCCAACTTCCCCATGCAAGTAACAGCGGTGTGAACATCAGGTACATCGTCATCAACGGGGTCGTCGGCCATTTCGTCGATTGGTTCGTCGGTCGATCCTTTCGGATTTTTCCTTTTGGCAGGACTTGAAAAAACGACGTCAGTCATTTCGATTGTCGGTTCGTCGGCCGATTCGTTGACCGGTTCATCAGCCCGTTCATTCGACTTTTTTCTTTTGGCAGGACTCGGTACTAATGTAAAAACGTCAATCGTTTCGCTGGTTCGCTTGTAAGATGTTTTGTCGGCCAGTTTGCATGCTGGTTCGTTAAGATTTGTCCTTTTTTCAATAACCTGTTTTTCTTTTTAATTGCGATTCCATTCATCCTATTTTGTATGATAAAACTAAATCTTATCCACGGTGTTAAGGCTTCTGGAATTCAAAGAATTTTCGATAATTATCAGAAAGACTCTTTAACATTGCATCCTGAACATTACCGATGACAAAGAGCCTCCTCATACACATTTTTTACAGACTTTCCACGATCGCCATCAACGAACGGCAAGATCTTCACCAACATGTCCTTTTCACTATCTTCTTGACCAACAAACAGTAAGGAGCACGCTGTTTTACCAATAAATGTTTTTATCTTCTCAAACACCTCCCCAATTGGAATGCATTTGTCGGTCATCAAAGCTTCCGACATCCCCATGCAAGTAACGGCGGGGTGAACATCCGGTACATCGTCATCAACGGGCTCGTCGGCCTTTTCAACAGTTGGTTCGTCGGCCATTTCTTCGGTTGGTTCGTCGGCCATTTCGTCGGTTGGTTCGTCGGTCATTTCATAGGTTAGTTCGTCGGCCGGTACGTTCGGCTTCTTCCTTTTGGCAGGACTTGAAAAAACGACGTCAGTCATTTCGATTGTCGGTTCATCGGCCGATTCGTTGACCGGTTCATCAGCCTGTTCGTTCAACTTTTTTGTTTTGGCAGGACTCAATACTAATGTAAAAACGTCAATCGTTCATTGGTTGGCTTGTCAGATGTTTCGTCGGCCAGTTTGCGTGCCGGTTCGTTCAGATTTGTCCTTTTTTCAATAAACTTTTTTTCTTTTTAATTAGGACTCCAGTCATCCCATTTTCTACGATAAAAATAAAACTTATCCACGGTGTTAAGGCTTCTGGAATTCAAAGAATTTTCGATAATTTTCAGAAAGACTCTTTGACATTGCATCATGAACATTACTGATGACAAAGAGCCTCTTCATATACGATTTTTACAGACTCTCCACGATCGCCATCATAACAAACGGCATGATCTTCACCAACATGTCCTCTTCACTATCTTCTTGACCAACATACAGTAAGAAGCACGCTGTTTTGCCAATAAATGTTTTCATCTTCTCAAACACCTCCTCAATTGGAATGCAGTTGTCGGCGGTCATCAAAGCTTCCGACATCCCCATGCAAGTAACGGCGGGATGAACATCCGGTACATCGTCATCAACGGGCTCGTCGGCCTTTTCAACAGTTGGTTCGTCGGCCATTTCGTCGGTTGGTTCGTCGGTCATTTCATAGGTTAGTTCGTCGGTCATTTCATAGGTTAGTTCGTCGGCCGGTTCGTTCGGCTTTTTCCTTTTGGCAGGACTTGAAAAAACGACGTCAGTCATTTCGATCGTCACTTCGTCGGCCTGTTCGTTCAACTTTTTTCTTTTGGCAGGACTCGATACTAATGTAAAAACGTCAATCGTTCATTGGTTGGCTTGTCAGATGTTTCGTCGGCCAGTTTGCGTGCCGGTTCGTTCAGATTTGTCCTTTTTTCAATAAACTTTTTTTCTTTTTAATTACGACTCCATATATCCCATTTTCTACGATAAAAATAAAACTTATCCACGGTGTTAAGGCTTTTGGAATTCAAAGAATTTTCGATAATTTTCAGAAAGACTCTTTGACATTGCATCATGAACATTACTGATGACAAAGAGCCTCTTCATATACGATTTTTACAGACTCTCCAGGATCGCCATCATAACAAACGGCATGATCTTCACCAACATGTCCTCTTCACTATCTTCTTGACCAACATACAGTAAGAAGCACGCTGTTTTGCCAATAAATGTTTTCATCTTCTCAAACACCTCTTCAATTGGAATGCAGTTGTCGGCGGTCATCAAAGCTTCCGACATCCCCATGCAAGTAACGGCGGGATGAACATCCGGTACATCGTCATCAACGGGCTCGTCGGCCTTTTCAATAGTTGGTTCGTCGTCCTTTTCGTCAGTTTGGTTGGTCGGCCATTTCGTCGGTTAGGTCGTCGACCGGTTCGTTCGGCTTTTCCCTTTTGGTAGGACTTGAAAAAACGACGTCAGTCATTTCGATTGTCGGTTCGTCGGCCGATTCGTTGACCGGTTCGTCAGGCCTGTTCGTTCGACTTTTTTCTTTTGGCAGGACTCGGTACTGATGTAAAAACGTCAATTGTTTCGTTGGTTAGTTTGTCAGATATTTCGTTGGCCAGTTTGCGTGCCGGTTCGTTCAGATTTGTTCTTTTTCAAAAAACTTATCCTCTTTTTAATTTCCTCCCCATTCATTCCATTTTTTATAATAAAACTGATTCTTATCTGCGGTGTTATGGCTAAAATCAAAAGAACTCCCAGTAATATCTCGGAAAGACTCTTTTTAAAACATTGCATCTTGGACATTAAAAGAAATTCTAATTTGGTTTCTGAATCTGAACATATTGTTTTAGCAGGACAAAATTTTCCAATGGTCGAGACCATCTCAAATATAACAACATAGATGAAAAATTCTAGCTCCCATGATTCTTGGTCGAACGAAACGTGTTAAAACGACTGGAAGCTAATTGATAGCCGTTGACAACGTTACTCTTTGGTAACGTCTGCAGAAGAACAGGTAGCATTTGAATCCTTGGTGATTAAAAGAAAATACCATGATTTGTGAAATTTACGAAATTGCGATATAACTCACTTGCTTGGAAAGGGAAGCTTCTTTGTGATCCAAACCTGGCATTAGAAAACTGATGTTTTTTCTTGAACTCCTTTCTTTGCTTGCTGATTGCTCGACCTTTAGCCAGCCTCGTTTTCTTATCATTGTCTGAGTCATTGGCCTACTCATCGCTGAGGTATTCCGAAACTGTATCCCACCCTGCTTGCGAACGGTCTGCTAGGATGGTCATTTTTCTTCACTTTTCTCACGTGCTAAATATGTTGTCTATCACTGATGCCAGTCTTTTCTTGAATCCTGTTTCAACCAAGACCTTGCTTCTATTTCACTGAGGCTGTACATTTCAACTAACACGTCATGTTGTATTCTATTAGATTTTGATTTAAAAACACAGTTTTGTTTTCTATTTTGTAAATTATTTCTGGTCTTGGATACAGTGCTTAGCTTAGTCTCTAATTCTTGCGTGTCCAGTTTTCTCTTTTCTTCAAGGGAGTCCAATTTTTGACCCCATTGTAAAAGTAATTGTTTGATAAGGTCTTGATTTTGTTGGTTCGTTGGGTTCCCGAAGGTTGGATTTACCTGCTGACTTTCACTTACAGTAACGGTAGGGTTTTCTTTTAAATGCTGAGAAGTAGGAGCTAATCTCTGGATAAAAATAAGTGGGAAATCTTGACTTACTTCCAAGTCGATGTCGTCTACAACCTTTTTCTTGATCAACTTTGTTGGCCTTAGGCTTGGCGTTTTTGTATTTGTTGTAAATGTAGAGGAGCTGGATTGATTCTGCTTTTTTTTTTCTTTTATCTAAACAAGCTTGAAATCTGATACATTTCAGTTGAAGCAAAATAATCTGCCATCTTTGCTGAAAGTAGACCATAGTAGGTCGGTACCATAGATATCTTATATATAACACTATAATGATAATGTATGGTAATGTATATATTCTTTTTAAAGTCGAAAAAAGTGTACAAATCTGTACTAGCTTTAAAGCCAACAGATTTCGACTGCCTATTTACAAAATGAATCATTCATCATCATATGTAGACGGTCTATAGTCTACATCATCTGTTGATGTCCAAACGCTGACGTTTTTTTCTGTAGGGTATTTCGGTTTATAATTTGAAGATATTTTTGTTTGGTTTTGTAATTTTTAGCGATGCGTAGTTTTGTTCTTGGGCTTCTTCTTACGCGCCAGTTAAATCTTTATCGGTTTTGTCTTTGTTAAATTTCTTTGCTTGTTCGTGCATCTCCTTTATCTTTTTCCGTTCGTTGATTGTGAAATCTTCCCTGATACTTACCTGAAAAAGAAACAAATTTCTTTTAGCATGTGTAAATTCTTCATGATAAGATCTTTGTCATGCTGACTTTGGAGGGTGACTTTAAGAGGACGGCCATTCTTTGTTTTTCTGTTTCCTAATCTGTGGCGAGTAACATTTATTTCTGGAACATTGATGTCCTCCAGGAGTTCTCGGAGCCGAATTATGTCATATTTTACTCCATTTTCTTCTTCTTCCTTATCTGGGCCTGAGTATTCGAGAAACCCGTGAACGATGATATTCAGTTTTCTAGAGTCTATGTTTCTCTTTTCACATTTGAGTCAAAGGCGAAACCTTGGGAAACCTGGTGGAGCCATCTTTTTCAGCGAACTAAAAAGAAAAAGAAACTAAAAAATTATAAAATACACTACTACAAGACGCTCTGGTTTGGAACTGACAGACTCGTCGAGGAAATCTGGCCAAGTGTTCAATACAAACGAAAAAGCAGAATACTACTGAGGTCTCGGCAAATAACCAAGGACCAGCTGTGCGTGTGATTGGATCCACGTGCAGCTGAGCAGGTACCTCTTATTCTATCTTATTCTATCGTATTACCTTCTCAACTAATCTTTTACAACAATGATTCTCTCGCGAATGCTGCTCATTGCTATGTTATCCTGGCAACTAACAGAATGTCAGATATCTTTGAACCAAGCAAACTCATTGCTTTGCTGCAAAATTCTCTCTAAAAATGAAATTTCGCTGTTTTCCTTTGCTATTACTTATCAGGAAAATCGTTACCACCCATGCAAGACGAAGACAAGTGCCATATTACAGCAGATGCTATTAATCATTAGCGGTAATGTCGAACTCAACCCTGGCCCATCACAGAAGTTGAAATATCCCTGTGGTGAATGTCAAAAGGCAGTTTCTTCTGGTGCTTCTATCGCTTGTGACCTCTGTAACCAGTGGTTTCACCTTAAATGTACCAACATGGATGATCAAATCTATCAATGCCACATCCAAGAGGAGAATTTAGAATGGCTTTGTCCAGGTTGTGCTTTAGCAGACATCTCGTATAGTTTATTCGATACATCGATCTCGTCCTGCAGCTCAACCTCTACAAACGATATCACACCCGAGAAAAAGAAAGTCAACCATCTACGTGTCTTTGTGTGCAATTTCCAAAGTATCTGGAACAAAAAACTTCTGCTTGGAAACTATTTACATAAAAACGACCTAGACGTTCTCATTGGCTCTGAAACCCACTTGTCTTGTAACATTAGCAACTCTCAATTCCTTCCAAAGCATTACCTCGCCATTCGAAAGGATCGCATAGATGGAAAAGGAGGAGTAATCTTCATCCACAGAGATAACCTCCTAGTTCAAGAACTTCCGCAGCAAAAATCTGAACTTGTATCAATTAAAATAGAATCCTATGAGAAGCCAGTAATTCTCACAGCTTGCTACAGACCCCCATCAAGTGATGCTTCTTACAACACTCAGTTAATTAAAGATATTTCTAACACTGTGAAAAAGTATAAACTGAGCCCGCACTGGATTTGTGGAGACTTCAACCTTCCAGACATAGACTGGGAATCTAACACTATTGTCAGAAGCCAATACTCAAAACAATTAAACGAAGATTTCCTTCGATGTTCTAAACCTCAATCAGCTTGTTGACTTCACAACTCGGAAAAAAGCCACACTTGACCTAATTCTAACAAACCGACCTGGTCTTACCAACAAATGTGAGCCGTATGAAGGATTTGGTGACCATGAGACAGCCGTTTTTGCTGATGTTTTCTGCCATCCCCAAAAATCGAAACCTATCCAACGCAAGATCTATGTTTGGCATCGAGCAAATATAGAAGGCCTTCAAAAGGATATGAGTGAAGGTATGCAAAACTTCTGCACAACAAACACTACAGAAACAGACATCGATAAATGTTGGGAAACGTTCAAGCAAATTATCTCGAATGCGCAGGACAAACATGTACCAACAAAGACCACATCTCAGCGTTTCAATCAACCCTGGTTTAACGTAGTATGCAAAAAGGCAGTTCGAAAAAAGTCAAGAAGATACCGAGTATACAAAAGAACTAAACTTGATCGAGACTGGAAAAGATACCAGGAGGCAGCAAAATTTGCAAGAAAGACCTGCCAAAACGTTTACAACACCTACATCAAAGAAAACATCTGCAATGATAAGAAAAATAGCAAGAAATTCTTCTCATTTGTGAAATCCAAAAGAACAGACATTTGTGGTTTATCACCTCTCTTGGGTGAAAACAACGAAATCCACACCAAAGAGGAGGAACTAGCAGAGATTCTAAATAACCAATTCACAAGTGTCTTCACAGAAGATGATGGTACAACCCCAACACCGTTAGGCCCTAAAGGAAAAAAAATCAATGACATCATTATTACCAAAAACGGAGTCGCAAAACTACTTAAAGAATTGAATCCCTTTAAAGCTAGTGGTCCTGACGGAATCGGAGCCCGTATTCTAAAGGAATCAGCTGACCAAGTTGCTGACGGTCTCACCCTATTATTCAATGCATCATTAAAGCAAGGGAAAATACCCACTGATTGGAAACATGCCGTAGTCAGTCCAATCTTCAAAGGAGGAAACAAAAATAGGTCCAAAGCAGAAAATTATCGACCGATTAGCTTGACGTCTGTCACCTGCAAAGTTCTAGAACACATCGTTCATAGCCACATCATCAACCACCTCGAGGAGAACAGCTGTCTTACAGATACTCAACATGGCTTTCGCAAGAAAAGATCGTGCGAGACCCAATTGCTTCAAACCATTGATACCCTTGCTAGAGCTATCAACAACAAAGAACAAGTTGACAGTATTTTACTTGACTTCAGTAAAGCCTTCGATAAGGTATGCCATCGTAAACTAATTATTAAACTTAAACATTATGGAGTATACGGCAACGTCCTGACTTGGGTTACAGACTTTCTATCTCATCGCACCCAATGTGTTGTTGTTCGTGGGAAATCCTCCAAAAACTCAAACGTCATTTCAGGTGTCCCCCAAGGAACTGTCCTCGGGCCGCTGCTATTCTTAATCTATATAAATGACATGCCACTTGAAGTAAAATCGAAAATTGCGCTGTTTGCCGATGATGCATATCTTTACCGCTCAATACACACACAGGAAGACTGCGAAAAGCTTCAAAAAGACCTAGACGAATTGGTAAAATGGGAAAACAAATGGTCCATGGAGTTTCACCCAGACAAATGCTTTAACCTCAGAGTCACCAACAAACGAAAAATTCATGATAAAACCTATGAAATCCATGGTCAACAGCTCAAAACTGTTAACAAAGCTAAATATCTCGGTGTCGTAATCTCGAATAATCTCTCTTGGAAGAATCACATCGATCTTGCCACTTCCAAAGCAAATAACACCCGAATATTCTTTCAGAGGAACCTATCAATGGCAGACAAAGAAACACGTCTGAAGTGTTATAAAACTTTTATCAGACCAACGGTGGAATATGCAAACACTGTATGGGATCCAACTGATAACCAATCCCTTACCCAGAAAATCGAAATGACTCAGAGAAAATCTATCCGCTGGATCTGTAGGGAATGGAGTTCAGAAGTCAGCCCAAACGATCTAAGAAAATCACTTAAACTTGAAACACTAGAAACAAGGAGATCCAAATCGAAATTGAAAATGCTATTTGATATTTTGTCAGGAAACAAATTCGTTGACAGCAGCATCCACCCAGCTAGACAACGTTGTACAAATGTGAAATATCAGCCCATTCAGGGCAGGATTAAATGCTATTCAAACTCATTCTTTCCATCTACCATCAAAATATGGAACAAATTACCAATTAGAACTGCAAATTTGAAAACTGAAAAAGAATTCAAAAATTCTATTGATCATAGCTTAATATTCTAGTGTACACTTAAATCTGCGCCCGTTTTTCCACTGAGTCTATGCTCATACTTATGTTTTTTGCTACATTATCCTCTAGCGACCAGCTTGACTCTTGTTCACCTCGATTCTAGTATGTGCTCTCCTTCAGCTTAAACACCTTTCTCACGTGACCCTGCAAATTGTGCGTCCCCTATTAGTGTACTATTTTTAACACACTTTTTATTACTGTAATATTTTTGAACTTTTTAAATTTTTTCTGAATTTTAATCTAATAAATCTAATTTAAAATTGTATAAATTACCTATTTATTCTATATTTTTATATCTTTATCTTAGCTATTAAACCTTTTCATTTTTGTATTTTTACGTAGAATTTGCGAGATTAGGCATTTTTGTCTTATGCAAATATAAAACTAGAACTAGAACTAGAACTTTCTTCCTTCCGTTTTTGTTTCTCGGTAGATCTTAAGTCTTCTATGTGCTTCTTAGTAATTTCGGCGTATGTTTTCTTTGATTTCTCCGTCATTAATTATGCTGTGTGCTTAATTTCCTCCTTTATCATGCTTCTTGTCTTTTGCTCCATTTCTTGTAATTTTTGATGGAGTCACGGGTTTTGGTGTTGGTATTGATCTCGTTGTTCAGTTTTTGTATTACGTCGTCTTTCTTTTTAAGCTCATTTTGCATCATATGTTGAGTGTTTTTTCCCACTTTATTTCTTAGGTTCTTCGTTATTCGGACGTAGTTTGAACATAAGTAATGATCGTTATAGGATGTCACGAATATTTGTAGTTGATACAAAAGTGTGTGCACTCATAATGAACTGATCTTTTACATTTTTTGCATGTTAAGTGATCCAGGTCTTTGTCATTGGTACATCTTGACAGTGTGCAAGCTTGAGGTGGCGAGGCTGCTTCGAAAGGCTGATCTTTATCCATTTTGATGTTACTTTCATGAACTTTGATGTTTTGATTTGTTTTCAGCCATTTTTTCGAAGAGCGTTGCAAAAGCGTCTTATTTAATTGACGTCAAATAAAAACAGTAGAAAGAGCTACTCCGTCCCTAGCTGAAGCAATAAAGCCGTCGTTTCTCTGAAAAGTAAACCATAGTTCGGTGCCGACAATTCGATTAATCAAGCCTATCTTTCACCTCGTCGCTTCGCGCCATTCAGATTTTTTTGTAACCTACTTTTAGCAAAGATGGCGCATTATTTTGCTTCACCGGCTGTTGCTTGGGAAATACAGAGTAGCTCTTAAGTAGTATTTTATATAAGATATCTGTGATCGGTACTCGCAACATTCGATTTTTTTGACGTCACTTTAAACTTTCGAAGCTCTTGTAGTATTTTTCAGAAAATCATCAAAGTGTAACTCATACAAGAAACGGAATGAAAAATCTTTTGGTGGCGGTACTCACTACTAGTCTTTGTCCAAAATGCTACTCTAAGCTCTTTGAGAGGCACTCTTACGCTTGTGCTTTTGAAAAGTGTTCTATTTTATGTCACTTTCGATGAAATGCCAGAGGAACACAGATGGGAGCGGTTTTTCCTGATAGAAAGCAAAGTGACCTAAGATGAGTACCAATCGTTGTTGTTAGTTGTTAGTAATCGTTGTCCAGCAAAAGAAAAAATCCCTCCTGTACTTTTTTACGTCTCTTCATTTATATTTGTAGTTAAACAAGTATTGAAGTTGAAAAAGAACGGACGATCTACCATGGAGAAACATTCCTCACTCATTCTAAAATCTTTCCTTGGAGTCTTATGTTAATCCTGTCAAAGTATATCTGATTCAGGCATTACTCTTTTGTTGCATCAGAAATCTTTGTATACTTTAGTCCTTGGCACTTTTTGGCTTGCACCCTCACTGAAGAATTCTAGCACCTCTGTATTAAATCACAGACTAGTTAATAGTACCGTGGCTGAAGAGGACCTTTTAGTTTGTATTTAGTTTGCGTTGTAACGCGAGGCCGCGCTTATTATACGTTGCCGCGTGTTACAGTTTGCGGCCGCGTGTTACAAGACGTGGCCGCGTATTTTTTTGAAACCGAAAACACGCAGCTGCATCTTTTTTCGAAAAAACGCGGCCGGGAAATCTGCGACCTGAAACCTGCGACTGCGTGTTTTTGTCAAGAAAACTTTTGGCTTAGTGTTTCAGAAAAGTTGGTACCAAAAAATCGGCGCTTAGCTTTATTATAATTAGATCTAGTGAAATGTGACATTTTCCAGACCATATTTAGGAGGACTTAGTAATCCGATTTTCTGGAAAATACGAAAAAAACAAGCCGATCACCTTTTAAACCGCCTCAATCACTTTATAAACCGACCCAATCATTTTCAAACCTCCGACTGTTGTCTAAACTGAATATTTTTGACATGGATACCACCCCACACAGTGCACCCATTGGTGGGCATCATTTTGGGAGGACTAGCAAGCGTCCGGTTTTGCTGAGACACAAGACGCGGTAATTGTGCTTATAAAAGTGATGTGCGGGCGGGGAAATTATTCTTATAAAATAAACGCTCAGGAACGAGA
Source organism: Clytia hemisphaerica (assembly GCF_902728285.1). NCBI lineage: Eukaryota > Metazoa > Cnidaria > Hydrozoa > Leptothecata > Clytiidae > Clytia > Clytia hemisphaerica. Next base: position 27,190 of record NW_027104429.1, on the reverse strand, counting down.
GGTTTGTATTCAGTGAAGGTAGTGAGCGTGTTGCAAGCAGAGCTACAGCGAAATACAACGACTAGTTACTAGTCTACATTTTGGGAGCTGTCACGTATCTTCTCCAAAAAAGACGTGGCCGCGTGTTTTTCATTTAAGATGCGGCCGTGCGTTTAATCATGCGGCTGCGTTTCTTAAAAAATAGACGGCCACGCGTTACAACGCAAACTAAATACAAACTAAAAGATCCTCTTCAGCCACGGTAGGGTAGGGATGTCTAGTAAAATTTCTGTCTTCATGTTTAATATTAAAATTCTGTCCTTCTATGTAGCTTCTGTAGGAATTAGTATTGATTAAATGTTTGGCAAGAAATTCAAAGAGTCATTATGAAGGAATGTTAACAAATGCTTAACAGTCTTAACAAATTTGGACGTAAAAGAATTATTGCAATAGCACTATGCAAACGTTATAATTGTTACTTTTAACATTTGACCGATATTCAATCCCACAATCCTTTTCATCTTGAATAATGCGTGCAAGTTATTACTTTTGTATTGTCAATAAGTGTTATTGACTTGCAAAAACAACTAATGCAAAGGATGATGGGATTAAAACTTGAACAAACAGTAAATTTTATGTCTATTTTTAGAATCACTACGGTATGATATTATCGATCATCGTTATCTTGATTAGCCACACCATGGGTTAGAATCATATCTTTTAACAAAGACCATTTCACGATTTTTTGGTACTTGATGCATTGTTTAGCGTGCAGAAACTAAAAAGACAGGGTCAAGGGTAAGTGGATAAATCCAGGGAAAAGAGTTAAGCTAGATAAAAAGGAAGCCTTTTAGTCCCCTACGCGTATTTTTTTCCTTCAGCGGTCGCAACCCAACTTCAGAGGTTGAAACCCAACTTAGCGGCCGAAACCCAACTTAGCGGCCGAAACCCATGTTTTAAATGAAAGGGAGATTTTTTAGCGCTGAGTAAACAAACTTCACAGATGAATGTTGTTTCGATATTTCACGAATGAAACAAGACAATGTCAAGTTTTTCTCATCGGTATTTATCGATAGGAATACACAATTAGGCTGGGGGCTGATAATAAGATAGCTCACATCTCATCATTGTATTGATTCCTAATGCCTGATCATCAAATATTTTTTATTTGACTTATTTGACAAATCTATTAAATTTAATAATCGAAAGCATCCAGCGAGGACCTTTTTTTAAACATCTGTTTCCCAGGCATAGCCTTCCTGGAAAATTTGATCGGAATAAAGATCTGTTTCTCCTCAAAACCTAAATTTTAATCTCAAAGTATCTTCCCTAGAAAATTTGGAAATTTAGTCTGTTTCCACAGTCTTCAGAATTTAAATGTTGATCTCTGTTCTCCCAAGCTTATAATGAATAGGACATCTGTTTCCCTTACTTTTTGTGATTGATATCTGTTTTCCCCCAGAAATTTCAATCTGTTTCTAATGCAATATCATCTTTTTGGAAACAGAAATGGTTTAGCCCTACCCTAGGCTAAATAAATAAATAAATAAATAAGTCTCAAACAATTGCCAAGTTCCCTTCCGTTTGATTAACGATGTTGCTACTGTTGCCTGTAAACGTTAAAGCGTGGAAATAAATTGAAGTAACACCCAAGCAACAATGAGTCAAATAGATATTAAGGTATTACTACCTTATCGGCCCTTTTTACGCTGGCCCTAATTTAACGCCCTTATTACGCCACAGCCTAATTTAAAGGTCGGGCGAGAATCGCAGTTTCAGTACTCCCACTTTGCTTCATTGGATTTTTCGATTTGGGAAGGGTTAAGTGGCTTTCAGTCTTATTGGAATATTTTTTATCTTTTAACTTTAATAGCATTATAAAGGAATCTTACTTTTGACATTCTTACATGTATGTAAATCAAGGCCGAACTAAATCAATCTCTCGACGACGAATACAATTTGAATGATATTTTGACAATGTTAATTTCTTGCCCCTCCCTTGTCATTTGCATCTGGAGACGAACTTAGTGTTGGTTACATGTTGGCTTCATGTATAAATGACCCAGTACAAATCAGGATGAGGCTGGTAAAACTTAACATTAAAGAAGTAGAAGAAGTATACCATCCCAAGGAGGAATTGGCCTAAATAATATAATATACCTAGGAAAAATCTTAGCGCTTATTTATGACAATTAAAACATTCACTGAAAAGACTAGATCTTGTTAACCAAATGCTTCTATTCACAACAATCTATTGCATGAACATACCAATCATTTCTATCAATACGACTTTCTTTCAAGCATTTAAATAAACTTCTACCATACGTAAATTCTGGGGCACCAATTGGTCGTTTATTTGGTACCCAGGATGACAGAACTTTCCTTGGCATTCTCTCATAACTCATCCTGGCAACATGACCCGCCCATCTGAGCTGTCTCTTAAAACAATACACTCTGACTGACTTCAAACCAAGGTAGCCCAGTAGATAATCATTACTCAGACGTTGCTCAAAGACATGTTTCATTGATGCGTTGCACATGGCTCCTACACATCAATTGTGAAAAAGCGACAACAGGCGAAAAAGTTCCTCAGTAATGCACCATACTTCGGCACCATATAGGACAATCGGGAGGATTAAACATTCATAGACGGACTTCTTGGTGGCTGCTGATATTGATTTATTCTTGAAAATACTTTTTCGCAAAGAGTTAAAAAGCATTGCTGGCTTTGGTGACTCTGGTGATGATGCTGGATGATGTCGAGTTTATCTTTACAGTCTCTGCTGAGAATAGTTCCAAGAACGATCAACAACAGGGATGAAGTGGGTTTTGTCTAAATTTATGTCATCAAGGTTACGATTATCGATTATCTGAGGATTATCGTATATAAAAGACGGAGCTGCAACAAACAAGACTTCAGTTTTCGGAGGTTTGTTTGGTTCATATCTATCACCTGTATGAACCTCCATGCCAAACCTTTTAAAATGTTGTGGTGCGTAAACCTCTAAAGTCTCTCTGGTGTCGAAAAACACGGCGGTGTCATCCGCGTATTCAGAATCTTCAAAGCTGAAATCGTTACCTTTGGTACTGGATCTTCAACCGGTAAGAACAAAATCCTCCTTTGAGCGAAACATACAAATGGGACGTTGGTATGCGGTTCGCTATGAAATCATGATTGCTGCAATGTAGATTCTAAACCAGACTGGACCTAGAATGTCATCCTGCTTTACACCAATAATGCAGTTCATTTCGTTCATCGACAGTAAATTTGACATTGATATTTTTGTCTAAAGCTTTAATAATCAGTATCATCTTTGGTGGTAAGCCGAATCGATCTAGAACCTGTCAAAGCAACTCTCTTGGTACTCTATCGAATGCTCTGACAAGGTCCATATCAAGAAGAGAATCCAAGTTTCTTTTCTGTGTTCTTGCCTTTTTTCATTGCAAGTTTCACGGAAAACACGGCATCACAACAACCACAGGAAAAAATTTTCGATTTCCAAGGTTGGAAATTCAATATTTTTGGGTTGGAAATTTTGGTTTTATAATTGAAGGTTGGAAATTTGAGCGATTACCTTAAGCTGATTTGGAAAACGTAAATTACCCATAGGTTTTGTAGAATAAAAAACCAATGCCCTTGAAAAATCAAGTGAAAAAAAACCCATGTAGAAATGACAATTTTTTTGGAAAACATGACTTTTTGGGTGGGAAATTTTTATTTTCCAAACAGTTTGGGAATTGAAACAAGAGCCACAAAGATGTGGTTAAATATTTCCTCCAATAGCTCAGAGCATAGATTGTAGTCAAAGTCGAACCCCACAGATTATCCTAAAGCCCAAACTTAGTAACTTAGATTTATTAAAGCCTTTATATTAAGCAATATCCAATGCAAAAAAAAATATAACCATATTCCTGCTAAAAATTGTCGTTATTTCATAGACATGTTCACAGATGTCTAAAAGTCTAAAAACTTGTTAAAAAATTTCATGCAAATGATAACAATTTCAACACAAAAATAAATGCATTTTATTCAACTAATATTGGTTTTTACCTTCATTAAGGAAATAAAATCTCAGATTTACAAGTTGATATTATTCTAAGACTCATCTGAATAAGAAAGTGCCAAAATATCTAGACTGTCTACTAAGGGACTAATATGGAAATATGGCAATATGAATTTGGGAGATATCGAAATATGTTGTACACGTTAGTTTCATATGAAAACTTCCTTGTCATCAATATTTTAAACCACCATATTATACCATTCACAAATAAAAAGTTACTTAAAAATGGATCTCCTTCTTTACAGATTTAGATTTCCAGTGCATAACATCTGTTATATTAGTATTCATGTGATAATATACCAAATTGTCAACCTTGAAATTGTCACATTTAGTTACAGTATTGCTAAATGTTTACAACACTTTCCAGCAAACTTTTTTATGAAATTTGTGTCTTGATAAACTAAACTCCATGACATTTGTATCATTGATCATTAAATCACATCTTGGAACAATAGAGTTCCTTGGTTCAATTATTGCAAGAATGTTTATCTTTGTTCATATTCTCATTATGTGCAACATTATCATTACATCATTGCCAGCAAGTTACATTGTATTGTCAGCTTTAGAGGTCGTCAAACTTTGTTGAATTTGTAATCCTGGCACCTGAATGTGAAAGGAAAGAAAAATTCAAAATTTCATAATGGGAAATAATATCTTTACAGTAATCAATGCCAAATGTGTGGTCATTCGCTGAAATCTCCCCAAAAAAAAAGACTTTAAAAGGGCGAGACTCTGCTTGATGGTTTGAGCTATGTTTGCCATGCATATATACTGAGCCATTAAAGAAGTTTACGGGAACGTACAAAAAGGACCACAGGGTACGTTCAATAAGGTACACTGGGAACATACAATAAGGTTCACAGGAACATACAATAAGGTTCACGGGGAACATACAATAAGGTTCACAGGGAACGTACAATAAGGTTCACAGGGAACGTACAATAAGGTTCACAGGGAACGTACAATAAGGTACAAGGGGAACGTACAATAAGGTACAAGGGAACGTACAATAAGGTACACTGGAACGTACAATAATAAGGTACACTGGGAACGTATAATAAGGTACACTGGGAACATACAATAAGGTTCACGGGGAACATAAAATAAGGTTCACGGGGAGCGTGCAATAAGGTACCGTGTGAAAGGGTAACTTGCATCATTGGAGGCTAACATGCATAGCACTCAAATGAAAGACTTGTCTGGTCATTAAAATACAAAGTTAAATCAAAACAAAAATGGTAGAGTAGAGCTTCCAGCGGAGCTGCATAGTTGTATTCTAATGACCAGACAGGTCATTCATTTGAGGGCTATGCATGTTAGCCTCCACTGATGCAAGTTACCCAATCTCAGGGTATACACAGGGAACATACAATAAGGTACTGGGGAACGTACAATAGACCTTTTTTCAAAGAGGCCACCCTGTTGAATAATTATGTAGTCCAGCAGAAAAACAATGATAAAACCATGCATAATTATTACAATATGCATGATACAGTAATTATACATGGCTCTATCATTGCTTTTATGGCTGGACTACATAATTATTCAACAGGACGTCCTATTTGAAAAAAGGTCTATAAGGTACATGGGGTACGTACAATAATGTATACGGGGAACGGCACAATAAGATACACTGGAACATACAATAAGGTACACGGGGAGCGTACAAAAAGGTACCCAGGAACACACAAAAAGGACCAACGGAGAGCGTACAAAAGGTACCCTGAAAGCATTCAAAAAGGAACATGGGTAGTGTACAAAAAGGACCACACAAAACGTACCAAAGGATCCCAGAAAGCGCATAAAAGATACAAGGGAGGGGAGCATACAAAAAGGTAAACAGGGAGTAAAAGCATCTATTATGATATATTTTCTTTTTAGCATCTGGCATCAAGGCTAAAAATGGGGCATTGAGAAGAGTACAAGCTTTTCCAAGTTTTGACCATTAAAATCTAGACAATATATATCTACATGATGGAAATCATAGAAAGAAATTTATGCTCACCTTCTTCTCAAGTCAAGATAGGAATGGTTTGGATTTCCATGTGTTTCAGCTTCTTTCTCCACCCTTCTTCTTCTACTTATGGGAAAGACAATAAATTCAGCACACATGAGAGAAATTCAGGCAGTCCTCTGAGCTTTACACACAATCATTTGTTTTATGAAAAGCTGGTACAAATAAACCCCTGCCATATTTTGATAGAAGGATATTATTTTTTTCCCCGCTAAATCTTCGCGACGATTTTTAGTCACGTGACTGAAGAGCCTAGTCATAATGTGCAGCACGAATAAAGAAAACATTAACATCGAAAATGGAAGAAAAGACGGAAAAAGGCCGTTTTAACAAATATTCCCCTATAGTAGGGAAATATTTAAAAAAAAGGTCAAAAATCGATGTGAAAATACATATTTTAGTAAATTTGATACCTCAAGTTGAAAAACTAGACCTTTTGGGTCGGAAATTTGTGTTTTTCCAAACAGTTTGGAAAACGTTAAAAATCCATGTGGAAATTACATTTTTGTGAAATTGAAACTCTTTCGATTGGAAAACTAGACTTTTTGGGTTGGAAATTTGTGTTTCTCCAAACAGTTTGGAAAACGTTAAAAATCCATGTGGAGATTACATTTTTGTGAAATTGAAACTCTTTCGATTGGAAAACTAGACTTTTTGGGTTGGAAATTTGTGTTTTTCCAAACAGTTTGGAAAACGTTAAAAATCCATGTGGAGATTACATTTTTGTGAAATTGAAACTCTTTCGATTGGAAAACTAGACTTTTTGGGTTGGAAATTTGTGTTTTTTCCAAACAGTTTGGAAAACGTTAAAAATCCATGTGGAGATTACATTTTTGTGAAATTGAAACTCTTTCGATTGGAAAACTAGACTTTTTGGTTGGAAATTTGTGTTTTTCCAAACAGTTTGGAAAACGTTAAAAATCCATGTGGAGATTACATTTTTGTGAAATTGAAACTCTTTCGATTGGAAAACTAGACTTTTTGGGTTGGAAATTTGTGTTTTTCCAAACAGTTTGGAAAACGTTAAAAATCCATGTGGAAATTACGTTTTTCCAACCATTTTCTGCGCATGTCCTTGGGAAAACCACAAGCGATTTTTCGCTCAAAACTGTTTTGATGTATAGCTAACCTAGATATTAGGCTATAATGTGAGCAGTCAAGCTGTAAGTTTCCGTCAAGTGAGGCGTCTCTTCGGAGCGGCCTCGGTCAATTGCAGTGAGTTTGCACAGTGAAGCACATAGGGTACTTGTGTCATAGTTTCAAATAGCGCCCTGCTGAGCTGTGTGAGTGATCTAAGATCAACCACGTATCTGTGCGAACAATAACGAGAGATTGACCGGGAGCCATCGAGCCTAGGCTAGCGAGTGACTGTTCACAAAAACAAAAACCTTGTTTAAGATCTCTTTTCCACATCTCTGCCATCACTTTTTGGATTTTGGCTTTTTTCAACTTGAATTTTCGAAATTTCCAACCTTGTTTAGCTTGGATTTTGGCTTTTTTCCAACTGAATTCACAAAAATTCCAACCTTGTATTTCGACTTTTTTCCACCTGGATTTTCGAATTTTCCAACCACCTTGTATTTCGGCTTTTTTCAACCTAGATTTTCGAAAATTCCAACCTTGTCTGGTTTGGATTTTGGCTTTTTTTCCACCTGGATTATTGAAAATTCCAACCTTGTTAAATTTGGATTTTGGCTTTTTTCCAACTGAATTTTAAAAAATTCCAACCTTGTTAAATTTGGATTTTGGCTTTTTTCAACCTGGATTTTTGAAAATTCCAAGCCATGGAAAATTTGGATTTTGGCTTTTTCCAACCTCGATTTTCGAAAATTCCAACCTTGTTTAAGCTTGGATTTTGGCTTTTTTCCAACTGAATTTTAAAAAATTCCAACCTTGTTAAATTTGGATTTTGGCTTTTTTCAACCTGGATTTACGAAAATTCCAAGCCATGGAAAATGCAAAATTTCCAACCTTGGAGAATGTCCCACATTTTCAGGTTGGATTTTCCATTGGATTTTATCTTTTTTCCAACTAAGAAAACTTGAAATTTCTAACCTTGGAAATCGAAAATTTTTTCCTGTGAACCTCTCCTGGGACGAAAACTACACTGTGTTTCATGGTCAAGCGATTCAACGAAAGGTTGGAGACGATTGTGAACGATTTTGGTAACTATTTTGCAAACTGCTTCAAGTAGCATGAACCCCCTGTAGTTTGTTGGTTTACTCAGGTCGCCTTTTTTGGGAAGGATCTTAAGAAGACCGGTTTCCCACTGTTCTGGTGGAAGTTCATTCCAGAAATCCAATATAACGTCTTTTAGTAATGAAAAAGTTCTATTATCTCTGGTGACTTTTTACCATTCTAGGAATAAGACCTGACTCTCCCGGTGCTTTGTTTTTGAGATGTTTCGTTTCTTCAAGAATCTTCTTGTTGATCGGCGGATGATTTGATCCATCGAAAAGCGGTAGCTGGCGGAGTGACTCCAGAACTGATTGATCAAAGGTGGGTTTTCGTCCGTATAACTTTTCAAAGTGTTTTTGAATACTTCAGCGTTCTCCTTGGTAGTTTTTCACTTTGTACCATCATCTTTCGTCATCATTTTCTCAGAGGGTTGCGTCGGTTTATGTAATCCTTTTCGCAAAACCTTTACTTTCTCCCAGCAAAGTTTAGTACCTGTTCTTGATACTACTGACTCATTAACATCATTACAGATTCTTGATACCCAATCGTTCTTAGCTCGGGATAGGCTGATTTCAAGGTCTTACGTACCTTTTTAAGTCTCTTACTTGCCGATCTGGTTGGCCTAATGATCCTAGCCGAAACTGCACCATTTCGCTCTTTGATAAAAGCAATCAGGTGCTCTTCATTTTCTTTGAACCAACCTGGCTGAGGGCGAGTTTTTTTGGGTAAAGTGTCCTTTGCAGCTTTATCCATGGCAATAACAAGTTTGGTATAACCTTTTGTATCACCGTTGGAAATTATCAAAAACTTTATGGAGCAGAAGGTAAAACTTATATCAGGTCGAGTCAACATGCTGTCATCAAGCCTGGTGAGACGTTTACGTGGGGAGCATGACTTTTTCAAAGTTGGGAGGAGTCTGATTTTACACATGACTGCTCTATGATCACTATAGACAAACGGTTTGACAGACCCTGCATCTGTAAATCGATAAAACTCATTTTTGGAAATGCATGTTGGCTTCATGTATAAATGACCCGGTACACATCAGGAAGAGGCTTGTAAAACTTAACATTCTGTTGATTTAAATCACATTTTCATCGTCATTCTGTATAGATTTTCATATCAACAATATTTCGACCTGCTTAGGTTAGGTCTACGTTAGGTTGTTTATATAAGATATAAACAAGAAGCCTGTTGGGCGTGAAGGCCCAGCAAAAGTGAAATTTTTGCGCGCGATTTTCGCGAATTTCGGAATTTCTAAAAATTCCAAAAAATGTTTAACAAGATTTCAAATTTCCCCCAGGAAAGTGATGGCCAAAGGATTTAAAATTTTACTGCGTCGAACAAAACACAATGAAAAATAATTCAACAAGGATAATTCTCCCTTTCTTCATTTCTTAGAACAGGGAATCGTAGCATCATGGAAAAAGTTCCAATCTTGTTCAAATTTACACATGAGCTGCATTTTAGTCCCCATTGCCATAATCCATTAATAATCGGTATTTGAAATAATTCTGTGTTGCGAGTTTGAAAAATCAAACCACCAATTCGTTAAACGAAACAGATCTAGAAACAACCATTTTCACACGTAGCATCATGGAAAAAGTTCCAATCTTGTTCAAATTTACACATGAGCTGCATTTTAGTCTCCATTGCCATATTCCATTTTAAATCGGTATATATTTGAAATAATTCTGTGTCGTGTTTGAAAAATCAAGCCAACAATCGTTAAACGAGACAGATCCAGAAATAACCATTTTCACACGTAGCATCATGGAAAAAGTTCCAATCTTGTTCCAATTTACACATTAACTCCATTTTAGTGTCAATTAACAATTTCCAGAATCAGTTTACTTGAAATAATTCTGTGTCGAGTAGTACGTTGTCGAGTTTGAAAATCATGCCACGTCCCACTGTCACTGTACTGACCGTTGTTTAACAGCACCCTCGACTCCATGGCTTATCTAACCCCCTTACGCTATTGATGATTCTGATGGACGCGTTGACGGGGGATATAAGCCCTGGTGCACTTTAAAAACGAAAGTACTTTTAGGTATGTACGCGAAACGTATGTCGATTAGCATAATCCCGCCATTTTACAAATTCCGAGAATTTGAAAAAATCAAAACAAGCTAAATAATGGCTGATGTAAATAGTAAATTTAAAAGTCAAAGACAGATTCTCAAAATGAAGAAGTTGAAGTATGAAGAACTCTTGGCAAACCAATCAATTGACAAAATTGCAAAATGTCATTTAAATGAAACTTGATTGGCAGAGAAAGATACTACGAGACCTTGATAAGCAGTCTATCCCTGCACTGAGCGAACTGGAACTGCTTGTAAAACGATTTTTTACAGAAAGACAAAAGGACTATGGAAAATAGTTTAAAGATTCACTCGAAAAGACCCTCTGCTGTCCACATATAATTGTTTTGCTTGAACTGATTTCCGACAGCAATCTTGCATGGTTCTTTATAATCTGATCACTCGTGATGAATGACTGACTGATGTTTATACATTTTGACATCTATCTTGTCCATGACCATGGGCATCAGGAGTATGAAAAAGAAAAAAGCATACATCTCCAGTGATTGCTTGACTGGTAGTCAAAATGAACTGATCGGTGAAGAAGCTTTTTCAAAAAAACTTGAGATTACGTACAATACAAACTCACTGCAAAAATGTTCTGGTTATGGTTTATACAATTAAAAGCTTGGCAATTATGTGAACAATTCTAATCAACTGATGAATGTGTAAAAGCAAGAAACTTCAAGTATTGAAAAAGAAATAAATCTGTTTCTTTAATGTTTACCATGAAACAATTCTTTAAACATATTCTATTACCAGACTGAAAATTTATTTATATTGACCGTAAATGTCAAAAAGTATACAAATTAGTATGGTGTAATACAGTGTGTATATTGGACTAAATTTGACAAAAAATGTTGAAGCTGGAAGTATTTTTTTCATCGGGATAAAATTTATGCAAACATATAACAAATCTGTCATCTAGATTGTCAATTAATGACATTTAGACTTTTTTGGATTTCAGTTGAATTTATTCTGACCTAAAGATTATGTTTCAATGTCGTCATCATGTTCTGATTTGCTACATAACAAAATTTTTGGAAAGTTTTCCATAGAATCTTCAGTTTTTAACCTATTTTGAGGAGTACAGTCATCTAAAGTAACATTGACAATTTTTTTTTCATAAGCTTTATTAAGTGTCAAATTTTATTATTTTATAGATGAATATTTCTGGACATTGTTTCAAAAGATAGCAATCAACTACATTTTGGTCAAAATTCCAGAATAGAACTTTAAGATTATATATGTCTTTTCAGTTCAAGTTCTGTTATTTTGATACAAAATGATTGAGAAAATTACTACAAAAAATTGAATACATATCTCTGCTTTTTATTTTGTAAATGTCACATTTTCTTTGGAGCAAAGCTGTTTCATTTTAAAGCATCTGATACTTTGAAGCTGAAAGGACTGATAAAACAAGATTAATTTTTGGAACTTTTTTCAATCAAAAATTAGGAACCATTAAAGGCAAAAATAAAATTTGGAATTTGTACTTTACCTTCACTGTTCTAGAGACTTGACAAAATTAATTGATAATAAAACCTTGAAGGAAGAAATTTTGGCAGGAATTTAATTTGGCGGGTGGTTGAAAAAGTTTTTTCAGAGGAATTAAATTTGGCGGATTGCTAGAAAAAAGAAATTAGGCGAGAATTTAATTTGGCGGTTGAAGGAAATTTTTGGCCAAAAATTGTTACCAAATAAGCAAAAACCTGTTTTTAAGGTCTGAAATAGCACAAATTTGGAGAATACACGAGATAAATTAAATTTGGCGGGAATTTAATTTGACGTATGGCAGAAAAAAGAAACTTTGGTGGAAACTTAATTTGGCAGATTCCTGGTAAATCCGCAAAAATTTTATTTCCGTCATAATTTATTCCTTTAAGGTAGTCCTAAACAATCGACCTCTTTTTGATATTGAAATTCAACAAAATCTAATATTATTTTCAAGCCTTTCCCATGAACATTTTCCATAGGACCAGTAAATATTTCTAACTTTTTTTGTTAATTGAATAAAACGAAATGTTCCAAGTTTATTAAAGTTTCATGTAAAATGTATTCCTGCAGATTTCTTTTGATCATCTACCAAATCTCTAAAAAACTTATTACACCATGTTTTTATTATCAAAACCCTGAGTTGAAAATCGTTTAAAGATTCAAAAGAAAAATCTTAAAAATGGCACGTATTTTAAAGATTCACACAAGAATATCAAATTCATTTTACTAAGAAAACTCTTATTAATTATAATTTAATTCCAAACTCTATACAATGATTCAAAGCTAGCATTAAAATTTTCATAAAATTTCGAATGGGTATTTTACATAATTCAATGTGTTCTAAATAAATAAATAAATTCTTAATGAATGATGATATAGTAACAGAACAAAATTCACCAAAATTAGTTATTGCCAAAATTGAAAGAATTATTGCTTCCTCACCCTGCCTCACGGATAATAAGGGCCCCTAATAAGTTCTTGCCAGAATTAAAATTTCCAGTGATTTTCCTAAGGGGCCGTCCACATAGTACGTACGCACTAAGGGGGAGAGGGGGTGTCTTCTCAAAAGCATATGCTTGCGTACAGAGGGGAAGGGGAAGGGAAGGGGTCGAAAGAAAAAGTAAGTACGCAGAAAAAAGAATTCAAAGCCCTTTTTTTGCTTGTAAAATTGATTGAAAGAGAATAAAAAGAGAATTATTATTCGCTTGTTCCTTAAGGTCGCTACCCACTCAGCATTTTATGGTCGTCGAACAAGGCGCGCGGCTTAATTATTGCATAAATTACATAAATCAAGCCTTCAAAGGTCGCCTTGAGCGCAACAAGAGTTGAAACTTTTCAACTTTTTTTGCTAGGCTGTGCGGCTTCCCTATTGTTCTTTTTTAAATAGCCAATCAGAAGAGACATTTAACTCTCTTGTACCGTGTGCAAAAAGATATCAACAATAGAAAAAAGAAAAAATGTGTAGCATATCTCCCCTTTGTTTCGGATCAGTGGAATGGGAAAAGCGTTCTGCGACCAAAGCGCCCGAGCTGTGCGCCTTGTTCGACGACCATAAAATGCTGAGTGGGTAGCGACCTTTACAA